>NC_051418.1:27781036-27782037 GCF_015228065.2 Penaeus monodon
CCAAGGTACCAGTTTATTTTCTTGATTACCTTTAACAAATTAAAAACTCAATCGAACACAGTAAAAAGGTGCTTGGAGATCACGAAGAAAAAGTAGGGGAGAAAACTGAGTCTTTGAGATGATGCTCAAAAGCCTGCTTAAATTATTTGGTTTCTGGGAAAGCGGAAACAGGAGGTCCGAATTTTACGAAGCAGAAGAAAGGCAGTTGTTAGTTTTATTACAGCTCCTGTATATGGACGAGGCTAAGAGGTTAACTTCATAATATCTAAAAGGCGGGTAACGTAGTATTACGTCCTTGTCGAGAAGGGTCGGTGGGGTAATAGGATTTTAATAGGAAAGGCGGATGTATTGTACACAAGGCGGGTGTCGTCATATTCCGTCCAAAGTTGAGACTAGTTGGTGGAGCTGGCGTAGAGATATAATTCTTTATATCCGTAAAATGACTGGAATTCATTATATTTTATTTGAAATACGTATATAAAGTTATCGTATCAAATGGCCCAGCACAATAATTTAGCATAAAATCCTCCTATAAAGTAATTATATTGAATACTAAATCTAGTGTGATTACACCAACCGTGAAATAGTCCCTTCAAGTCATACAGTCATCAAATACCCCTTATCTCTTTTTTAATCTGTGGTATTGCTTATCCTTCACGATTAATGATTGCCAGTGTATTTTCCATTATCCCAGTCTTTCCTAATTCCTATCGATAGCACGTACCTGGACGCGAATACATCCACGTACATTTTTATCCAATAATATCCTCTTTATATCCATTACCGATGCTCAGAATCCTCATATGTCAATAAACTTTTAGGTCTGTAACCCCCCATGTTTCCAAAAATTACAATATAAACTATTGCCAACGTAAATTATGTGGCATCTGAAGCCACGGTCGATTAACGTAAACATACTTACTAATTCCTGGATTTGGAACGTGTTTTAATCCGCTATTTGCCTGACTGTCAGGTAATCCCTCTCTTTGCTTATGCTTTGA
>NC_051418.1:27782606-27782940 GCF_015228065.2 Penaeus monodon
GTATACCCACATCCTCACGTATCTAACTCCCTTCCTCTTCCCTCTCCGCCCCACAGATCGCCCACGCTGCGCCGTCGCCCCCTCCCTGCGTGGGGTGGCGCTGTACGAACTCACGAACATCACCTGCGCCGTTGATGCAGACCCACCTAACGTCACCTTCACCTGGACCTTTAATAACTCCGTCAGGCGAGACCAGAGCGAGGTCGTCAGCGGCAGGAGGTGAGTTGCAAAGGGGGTGGGGGGTTAATGGGGGAGGTGGAATGGGGAAGGAGAGGGTGGGGGTAGAGGGGAGGGGTGTGTGAAGAGGGGTGAATGAGGGAGGAGGATGTGAAAA
>NC_051418.1:27783058-27783165 GCF_015228065.2 Penaeus monodon
AAAATAACATAAAAATATATTCCTGTATGAAATAGTCGTAGTTAGTGAAACGCTATGATTTCGTCCGTAGACTTCACAATAAAACTTACCGTACCATATGTAAGGCG
>NC_051418.1:27783371-27783570 GCF_015228065.2 Penaeus monodon
CCTCCCCCTTCCAAAACCGAGAAGTAAGGAGAGAGAGACCCCAAATAGCGACCGGTGGTAGAATTTTCATCCAATTAGCCATGGCCCAGACGTTGTTGATTATGATAATTAGATAATCAGTGAGCCAGTGACCATCAGTGGGCAGGGCTGTCGAATCACAGCTGTTGATTTATCTCCCTCTCTGTCGTCTGCCTTTCTG
>NC_051418.1:27784400-27784499 GCF_015228065.2 Penaeus monodon
CATCAGATTGTTGATCTGTTTTTTTTCTCTCACTTTCTCTAGGCATGTATATATGGTATTAGAAAAAAATAATAAACTGAACAGCATATGTAGCGGTAT
>NC_051418.1:27784889-27785186 GCF_015228065.2 Penaeus monodon
CTAAGATTTCCACATGCAACGCGAGTCTCTTGAAGGAAATACCTTAGTCGTGCAGAAAGACCCAAGCGGGCAAAGAACACAGTCAAAAGGACACGCACAGCTGGTATATGTCCTTAAGCAATCGTTCCCTTAACCTCGTTTCACTGAATGATAATTAGGGAATAAGGGAATGAAAATAGAATTCCTGGCGGTGGTGTACGTTCAAGCGCTGGCGACATCTCTCGGATGACTTTGGAGTTGCTAATTGTCGTTAAATTGTCAATTATACCAGAGAGCCGGTCGTGCGGGTCGTTCCTT
>NC_051418.1:27785252-27785366 GCF_015228065.2 Penaeus monodon
GTTATCTTTCTCTCTCTCGGTTGTTATCGCTCTCTTTCCCTCGCTAGGTTTTTCTCTCTTGCTAGTTACCTCATTCGTTATGCTCTTTCTCTTTGTCTCTCTTACCATCTCAAA
>NC_051418.1:27785477-27785903 GCF_015228065.2 Penaeus monodon
CATTTTCTTTAACTCAACAGAAAACGGAATGACCGCGAGTCACAGAGCGAAAAAAAAAAAATTCAGAACGGGAAAAAAAACATATTGTTAGTCTCTTTATTCACACCCGCGACAAGAGCCCTAGAGCCTCGCGATGGAAGGCTGTAATTCTCCATGACAAATCGCCATTGTCATGGGACCAAGACGCATGACCGGCTTCCAATACCTGATAATGTAAGGCCGGAGTCTCTCATGAATATTCGGGCGGTCTGTAGAAATGGAAGTGTCTGTGGCCATCGCTGATTCCGAATTTGTGCAAGTCGCCCGGATCTCTGGCTGTATTTTCCGTACGTTGTGTCTGAGTAATTCCTTTTGATTTTCGGGTTTTCATGTGAGGAGGGGGGAGGAGGGAGGAGGGAGAGGGGAGTGTTACGTGTATAATTTTTT
>NC_051418.1:27786165-27786753 GCF_015228065.2 Penaeus monodon
CACACATACACACATATAGACTTTTTTTCGGGGGGGGGGAGGGGAGGTGTTACTGTTATTTTTTTTCTTTCCTTCTTTACTTTTCTTCTTTTTCTTTCCTTTTTTCTTGTCTTTGTTTCTTTCTCTTCTTTTCTTTGTCTATTTTATGGGTATTTTAAGTGGATATACATACCATAATTGCAACATACTCATATTAGATACATACATAATGGTCAATACATACAAATACATCATAGTATACTATACGATACTACATAGCATTACGATTATCGAGTAGCGATACATGACAATCATACATCCCCTCCTACTTATCCTTTTTCTCGGGTGGGGGAGGGTTGCTTTGTCGTGTATCGCATGAAATCGCATCGAAATAGTGTACCATACCTCCCTTTTCTTTCCCTTAACGAAGATTGTATCCTATTCTCGTTGTTTATCTTCGTGTGCGCTAATGGATGAGATGAGTGCTGGGTGTCCATATTCAACCCTGTATTTAGAAAGGATTGTGAAACCATTCTCGTGGAAGAGAGAATCAAGTCTACGTTTGGTGGGGAGACGGGTCAGGCATTTCCGGTGGTTCTGCGAGAGGGT
>NC_051418.1:27787394-27787536 GCF_015228065.2 Penaeus monodon
CAGACCATAATAAACCGCTATACTCTCCCTTTCCCCCATCTTATGAATCTCCCCTCCTCCTTTCCCCCTCTCCCCCACTCTGCCTCTCCCTCCACATCCCCCTTCACCTTTCCCCTCTCTCTCTCCCCACCCTATAAGTACC
>NC_051418.1:27787760-27787882 GCF_015228065.2 Penaeus monodon
TAGGAGAAAAAAAAATTAACTTAGTTACGCCTGCTGATTCCGGGTTCCCGTTTTTTATATCGTTGCGTCTGCGAATTGCATGAATATCTGCAGCAATTCAATTACCCCGCAGGGATACTGTC
>NC_051418.1:27788224-27788320 GCF_015228065.2 Penaeus monodon
GTGGTAAATAGGTGGGAAAATAAACTATAAAGTCAGTGGATAGAAGTGAATAGAATTCTTGGAAATGGATGTCAAGATAAATGCATGGATAGATGT
>NC_051418.1:27788674-27788912 GCF_015228065.2 Penaeus monodon
ATTCCCTCTTTCTCTCCGCCCACCTTGATTTTTTTTCCGAGAATCCTTACCAGTAAGATATCGCCACACACTACAATTCCAGGAAATACCGATCGCCTCCGTTATTGCTTTTGCTCTAACGACTACTTAAAAAAAAAAAAAGTCATTCTGTTTCACCTATTATTATTATCACTATTTTTTTTTATGCCGTTACTGTCATCAAGTTGTTTTGCGTTTGGTCTCGTTTCATTTCGTCTCC
>NC_051418.1:27789566-27789787 GCF_015228065.2 Penaeus monodon
AACATTTATCCCTCATTTTCACACGCCCAAAGTTGCCATCATGAAACCCCTTCCATACCTGTCATTATCATCACTAACTTCATCTCCCCAACAGCATCTCGTCTTCTGGGAACCGAAGTCTGGCCTCATTAGGTATTCATGAATTCATAGGTGGTTTAAGACCTCATACACAATTATCTGTATGATTAGGTTTCAGGGTATTGATGTATAGGGAAAATGGT
>NC_051418.1:27790230-27790327 GCF_015228065.2 Penaeus monodon
CGTCCATAATCTGCCAGAAAAAATAAGCATCATTTATCAGCTGCCATCATAGACTCGTTGTCATCCATTTTTTCTTATTTTTATTCCTTCCTTTCGT
>NC_051418.1:27790475-27790627 GCF_015228065.2 Penaeus monodon
AACCCAGGAAAAGTCGTGACGATTGGTTTGGATGTTGCAATGCCCTGCAGTGTTGCCGGGGATGCTTGTGGTGCCCCGCTGATGCCAAGAAAAGTGGATGTCAGATGCGAATATTGACGTCAGAGCTTATGGAATTTTCATCATTATGGCGA
>NC_051418.1:27790694-27790930 GCF_015228065.2 Penaeus monodon
CGTTTTGAAGTTATCTCGCTGTCCATCAATTTTGTAAGTTCCTCTGTTTCTCTGACAATGTTGCAGTTTCTCTATCTCTCCACCAAATTTGCATCTCCTCTCTGTCTCTCCACCAAATTTCTGTCTCTCCAACAAATTTGCTTCCTCCCTCTCTGTCTCTCCAACAAATTTGCATCTCCTCTCTGTCTCTCCAACAAATTTGCTTCCTCCCTCTCTGTCTCTCCAACAAATTTGCA
>NC_051418.1:27791007-27791144 GCF_015228065.2 Penaeus monodon
TCAACAAAATTTCCTTCTTTCCATCTCTCCACCAAATTTCATCTCCTCTCTGTCTCTCCACCAAATTTGATTCCTCTCTGTCTGTCTCTCCACCAAATTTGCACCCTCCCTCTCTATCTCTCCACCAAATTTGCATC
>NC_051418.1:27791226-27791464 GCF_015228065.2 Penaeus monodon
CACCGACCCTCCATTCGCACAGAAACATGTATATATTTTTTTTTTCTCTTTTTCCCTTTTATTACACCATTATGATATGTAATCTGTGTTGCTTTACTCTGTGTGTAATGGGGGGGGGGTGACGTCAGTGTGGGGAAACTATACTATTTCTTAATTGCGTGTCATTTGCATGCTCGTTATTCGCTTTTTTTTATCTTTCTCTCTCGTTCAGTTTGTTATTTGTTGTTTAGATTTTTAT
>NC_051418.1:27791725-27792041 GCF_015228065.2 Penaeus monodon
ACCTCGCCATTGTTTCTCACAATATCCTCATATCATAAGGGAAAACACGCGTCCGATAAGAAAGAAAAATAAATCAATAAAAAATAATAATAATGAAAAAAAATGATAATAAATCTCCACAACGCACGTGAAAGAAAAGAAGAAAAAGAAAAAGAAACACGTAAAAACTATAAAAAAAAAAAGTCAACTGAAACACCTCACAAAAAAAATAGAAAAACGAAAAAAAAGTCAAACTGAAACACCTCACAACCTCGGAGGCCATGTGTCGACGGCGCCTCCAGGCTTTGGCTCTCAGTCTTTCATAAAGCTGTTCACT
>NC_051418.1:27792321-27792454 GCF_015228065.2 Penaeus monodon
TCTGAGATGTTATTTTTTTATTTCTTGTCTGATCGCGTATCTTTTTTTTTTCTCAGATTTGCTTTCTTTTTATTTTGTTTTTTCTTATTTTTGTCGGCTTTGTCGGAAGGAATGGGGGCGTGCCTTGCTATTT
>NC_051418.1:27792709-27792934 GCF_015228065.2 Penaeus monodon
TACTCTTCTTCTCTCCTTCTCCCCCTCTCACTCCCCCTCTCCCCCTCTCACTCCTTCCCTCCCTCTCCCCTTCTCTTCCCCCTCTCCCCATCCCTCCCTCTTACGCTTCCGTAGTTATTTCTCTCTCCTTTTTCATTCCTCTTTCTTCCCGAGTCACGTTACTAATGGCGTACAACAATGACAAAGGGATACTGGGTCGTATCTCCAGCAGATTTCATTATACAG
>NC_051418.1:27793323-27793456 GCF_015228065.2 Penaeus monodon
TGCTCTTAATGTAGACTGCAAACGAAATGTCTTTGTGTTCAGGAAAAACGCTTATCATAGTGTTACGTAATCGTCATTTTGTGACATATTTGAGGCCTGAAAGTATTATTTTAGTTCCCCCTTCTTCCTCCGT
>NC_051418.1:27793839-27794134 GCF_015228065.2 Penaeus monodon
CCCTCCTTTCCAAAAGAGAAACCTGATCGCACGTACTGCAATTTCCTTCAAAATGGAATCCTTCAAAACACACGTTAAAAACAAGAAGGAGAAGGAGAAAATATAAGATTTGTTGAGCCTCGTTTTATCATCCATCTACTCGTGTAACACAGCACTATCATAATTGCTATCTTATGCTGCTTTATCTCCTCCATAAAAAGCTCCTGCGCCTTAGCATGTAAAGCTACAGAGAATATAACCGTCTGTTCTTTTAATAGCCTTGGCAAGAAAGTATCATGTTTGTGTGTCTCTTATG
>NC_051418.1:27794703-27794995 GCF_015228065.2 Penaeus monodon
CTAACCCTTCCTACTAACAGCACAAGAAGCCAATCGTACCGTTTCTGCTAACTGTACAGGCATACTTACCCTTCTGCTTAGCTACACAAGCATAGTGAGCATTCGTACTAACTGCATAGACACACTAACCCTTTCATGGCATAGTTGCACACACAACTGTTCACCTTCACGTCACCACATAGTTAAGTCGGCTCTTCAATAACACTTAAAAGTACTAATCAGCAAAGTTTTGGCAAGTAACTCTCCACTAACTGCCACAGTGCAGTTGCATAAGACTTTATGGGCGTAGAAG
>NC_051418.1:27795311-27795551 GCF_015228065.2 Penaeus monodon
TTTTGCTCATTCTACACCTCCTAAGTGCTTACCAGCCACGGTAAATCGCTCGTAACGCATCTTAAGTTTAGGAAAATTCTTATTCACTTTTAAGGATCCTTGTGGGTCAAGATATGCAGCAAGTTTGGCCCATTATACAAAAGTGATGTGATGGGACCGTGCGAAGTAGAAACACTAGTTATTTTTCCAGTGAGTTTATTAATGTTGTTGTTTTTATTAGCGTTGTTATTCAGTAATTAA
>NC_051418.1:27796022-27797111 GCF_015228065.2 Penaeus monodon
AATACTAACTTAAGGTCTTTGTTTTTCACTCTAATACATGACCCCCCCCCCCTCTCTCTCTCTCATCTGCCTACGCGAAGCCCTACTTTTACAAGTTGATATTTTCAATATTTTTCAATAATGTGCAACCGACTTATCTTTCCATATTTTTTTTCTAACACGTCCTTTATTTATATGCGTTTATTCATTCCCTTTATTTTTCTCCCTTTATTTTATTTATATTCCTTATCGTTTTCTTTTCCGTTTTCATTTTTTCGTTTTCTTTTCCTTTTTTTCTTTTTCTTTTCCCTTTTTTTTTCACTTGCCTCCTCCATCTCCTCTCAAATTTCTCACCTCTTCTCGTTTTCCATCGATGCGTTATTCTCGTAATATACACATTCTATCTATACTGCGTCTACCCAGTCCTGTTTAGTCTACCGATGTGACTTTGAATAATCGACCCAATCTACCATCTACCATAATTACAACCATCTACCTTAATTACTCGCCATCCATTACGCAACAGACCTCGGTGCCATCTGCTGTATGTCTGGATGTCTACCCCTCTGTATCTACTCCATATTATCTACTCAAAACATATGCCCTCGTTATCTACGGCGGGTTTTAAACATTCGACGTCCAGACCAAGCGTAAAACAGAAGCAGTCATCCTTTAAGCAAGTGGAAATCCTTAAGCAAACAGTCATCCCTAGAATTAAGTAGTCATCCCGAAAGCACGCAGTCATCTCTACAGCCCTGCAGTCTCCCTAAAACAAGCAGTCATCCCTAAAGCCAAACAGTCATCCTTAAAACCAAGCGGTCATCCCTAAAAAACAAGCAGGCATCCTTAAAACAAACAATCATCCTTAAAACCAAGCAGTCATCCTTAAAAACAAGCAGTCATCCCTAAAGCCAGCCAATCACCCCCCCCAAAAAAAAAAAAAAGTCATCCCAAAAGATCGCAGGCAAGCAGTTGACGACAAGACTGCATCGATTTGCCTGCAACTTCCTTATGCAAAACAATTGATTTATAGTGGTCGCAAGACGGGCGTGATTGCGTGGAAAGAAAGAGTCGGGGCTGTTGGAAAGTGTTGGAGGAAAGTTCTGAAGT
>NC_051418.1:27798616-27798720 GCF_015228065.2 Penaeus monodon
CTCCAAGTCGAGAAGAGAGAGCTTTCGTTGCGTCGGCCGCGCGTTGCTGATAATTCATTCAGGTGACACAGGTTTCCAAAATGTTCCGACCGCCATCTGAGATC
>NC_051418.1:27799514-27799640 GCF_015228065.2 Penaeus monodon
AAGTCGAACAGGTACATGATAAACAGAAATACATATGTAATAGAAATATATGTGTGATAAAAAATTATGTGTGATAGAAATACATGTGTGATAGAAATTTATGTGATAGAAATATGTGTGATAGAA
>NC_051418.1:27799785-27799944 GCF_015228065.2 Penaeus monodon
ATAGAAATATATGTGTGATAGAAATATATGTGTGATAGAAATATATGTGTGATAGAAATATATAAGTGATAGAAATATATGTGTGATAGAAATATATGTGAAACAGAAATATATATGCAATAGATAAATATATATGTAATCAGGTATTCAAATCAGTGC
>NC_051418.1:27800609-27801122 GCF_015228065.2 Penaeus monodon
TGCAACGGAATATACGGACTAAAAACAATGGGATATACAGTCTCTCCAAGAGATAAGGATAAGTGCGCACAGACAGACTAATGGGAACACAAACATTTCCGACTCTCAAGAGGTTTACATCAACAGGAACGTCCAGACACGCACATACACCGCACACAGACCGATGTGAATGTGCCCCGACGAGACAGACACAGAATAACAACCACAGAGACACACACAAAAACAGCCACGGAGAGACAGACGCACACAAAAACAGCCACAGAGAGACAAACACAAAAACAACCACTGAGAGACAGACAAGCACAGAATAACAGCCGCGGAAAAAACACAAACACAACGGCTACGGAGAAACAAACAAAAACAACAACCACGGAGAGACAAACAAACAAAAAAAAGCAACCACGCAGAGTCAAACAATTACAAAAACAACCGCCGCGCAGAGACAAGGAAGCACAAAAACAACACCCACGCAGAGACAAACACGAAAACAACAACCACGCTTTTCGCTGGGTA
>NC_051418.1:27801322-27801450 GCF_015228065.2 Penaeus monodon
ATAATGGCTGTAACCCAACCCGGGCAAACCAAGATGGCGTCCGGATCACAATTACACAAACTGGATTTAGCACTGGACTTGCAGGACCCGCGGGAAATTCCCCGGCCTTGTTCCAGGTTTTGTGTGTC
>NC_051418.1:27801836-27801975 GCF_015228065.2 Penaeus monodon
TCAGCAATCTACACCCAACAACATTTGCCAATTTGTTAAGAGCTTATCTTCAGAGCACACAGCGAATGCAAGGTACCGGGAGAAAGGGACTTAACTCTTTATATCCACGTGGTGGAATAAACAACAGGAGACCTGTGGA
>NC_051418.1:27802375-27802669 GCF_015228065.2 Penaeus monodon
GGAATAATTACCTCGCGATAAAACATTCAAGATCGCCAAGACACAGGCCTAGGCTTAAGAGAGCTTCTGCCGGTTTATATTGGGTTAACAATTTTAGTAGGACTTAATTTAGGTAATTCTGTTTTAACTTTACACGAAGCTGGATATTCAAAAGTGCATTTGCTCCCGTGAATAAATGCATGGTAATAGCCAGTGAAGTTTAGAAATGGGAAAAGTATTTTGAGTGAATTCCCTGGCTTGCTTTCATTCTTTCCTAGCTCTCTCACACTCTCTTTATCTGTCTGTTTAATCTAG
>NC_051418.1:27803061-27803380 GCF_015228065.2 Penaeus monodon
TCCGTCTTTTCGCCTATAGACGCAACCCACTTTCCATTAACCAGCACTTATGTGTAATAAGGACAACAAAATCGATTGTTGTGTCGATCCGATCAACTATGAAGATTTTTGATTTTGATTTTATGCCCAAAAGGCTTCGGGGATCATGCCCTGTCTCCTAACATTACTGGATGAAAAGATGAAAAAAGGCTGTGGTATTATATAACAAGCTTCTGCCCGTTAGTGAACTCCAACATCAGTATTTACATCGTAATACTTGTTTTCCTTGTACCATATTACGTAAGAAAACAAAATCTCTTCTTTTGTGGGATAGTGATAG
>NC_051418.1:27803423-27803762 GCF_015228065.2 Penaeus monodon
GAGGCGATACATCATTGTTCTCGATAAATATTGCGTCACTCCTTGGGAATCTTACTTGACTATGAAAATCATCCGTTGAAAAATATAGCAGTTGTGGGGGTAGGGTGGAAGGGTTAATAACAAGACTACTTCCTGCATAATAACAATAACAGTTATCACAAAAAAAATGTATAGCCACGACTGCAAATCATTAATAACTAGAGGAGGTTAATAACGATACAGCCACTTCCTCTATGTGAACAGCTATAACAACAAACAACCATCACAAAAATGTATAACCACTACTCTAAAAAAGGAACAGAAATAGCTTCATAACAAGACAACCACTTCTTGCTTATC
>NC_051418.1:27803923-27804167 GCF_015228065.2 Penaeus monodon
ACCACGTTCGTATAACAGCATGAGAAGAAGAAAACGAAGGTAGATGAACACCGAGAGGAACAAATGAACACAAAAATCTGAGAACAGAGGATGATAACAAGGCAGTATAACGGAGAGAACCGAACACTTTTTTTTTTGTCTCGTCTCCTTTCTCTGTTTCACATCAACATTCTCAGCTAACGTGTGTGTCATCGTTACCATGGTTGTCATTTTAATCATAATATTTTCAGTAAATGTATTTTTT
>NC_051418.1:27804559-27805309 GCF_015228065.2 Penaeus monodon
GAATCGTTGTCTTTCGTTATCGTCACTGGTTTGGTTCTTGAATATTAATTCTTTATCATATTTCTACGAAAATAAAAATATTTGTCATCAGAATTTCTACATTTGAAAGAAAAAAATAATGTCGGTCCCACAAACGATAAAATGATAAAGGAAACGAAAATAATCATTACCTATTCTTAATTCTGACCTTAAATCTCACCCACAAGCTTCCCGCCGTCTCCACGAGGAAATCCGGCGTTTGCATACTGGGTTCATTATTTGTCTATTTCACCCTCGGCTGACGCAAGGGCCAGTCCATTTGGTATTCAAGATTTTCACCTCACTCTTCCTCCCTTTGATCCTTGCCGACAGAACCGGCTATCCGCGGCCAAGGAGATTGAGTGCGGTTTTTAGCTCCGGGTGAAGTTCAGATTTCAATTCTGAAATGGGACATGTATGTTGCGCTTGTTTGGGATTTGGAATGGGTCTTGTCTTTCATTTCTTTTTGCTTTTTCGTGTTTGGTTTTGTGTCTATGGAGGTGTGGGTGCCTGTAGTCCCGTTGGGGTTGTGCATAGTAATGGTTCTATGCCTGGGTTTGTGGATGTTAGGGAGATAAGACCGCTGGCCGCCGTCTTGGTGGGATCTCGTTTTCTATGCGCTCGTTTTCTGTGCGGGCTTAGCCGCTTCAGAAACAGTAAAAAAGTAAGTTAATGCTCTTTTTCCGACATGTCTTTTAGCTCCTCTCTCTTTTTCACTCAATTCACGTGCCT
>NC_051418.1:27805993-27806303 GCF_015228065.2 Penaeus monodon
TACTCTCCCCCTCACCCACCCTCTCCCATTATGAAATAAGAAATAGATTAAGAAAACCATAACCACACTCATCCCCAACTGTCTCTCCCTCTCTCTCCCTCCGCCTCCTGCAGGTACACCCAAGAAGGTACCAAGAGCGTCCTCTCCTACACGCCCATGTCGGAGCGGGACTACGGTACGCTTCTCTGCTACGCGTACAACCTCGTGGGACGCCAGACCGAGCCTTGCTCCTTCACCATTATATCGGCAGGTGAGTTCGCTTATCTTGTTAAAGGGTGTGTTTCTCGCGTGCGCCGGGTGTTGATGGGTA
>NC_051418.1:27806335-27806537 GCF_015228065.2 Penaeus monodon
ACCTGGTAGATCTGGTATGGAATACAGATAGTTATGTAGATAACACACTCGTAAGCAGACACACGCAAACGCGCACACATACAAGATATCTTGATAAATGGTCATTAGTGATAGGGAATATCTTTGATACCTAATTAATCAAACTTCAAGGTAACAGCAGTAACAGAAGAAATGCATTATATCTTTGCTGTTAAATGCATTG
>NC_051418.1:27806914-27807118 GCF_015228065.2 Penaeus monodon
CCTTCCACCCACCCCCAGCTAGCAGAGTCCTCCCACGCAAAACTTTTTTTTTTTGTATGTGTGTGTGTGTCTTAGTGCATCAGACACGTGACTCAACCGTAGATGGGGGGGAGTGTATTGTAGGAACTGGGGGAGTGGGAGAGGGGTGGGGGTTGCTAGAACTCGGGTGAAGGACCTCTGGCCAACTGAAGGCGTTCAAAGGAC
>NC_051418.1:27807604-27808109 GCF_015228065.2 Penaeus monodon
GAGGCTACGACTCAAACAGCTTACCAAACCGCATGGACTAAAATCAAACAAAGAATCAAACACAGGGTTGATTAAAACCACATCGACACAAATACACAAAATCAACACCATCTCCATCACCACAGTCTTATCCAGAGCGCAGGAGATGAATATTTGATCGAGACGGTTTCCCCTCGAAAGCCCGGCTGCAAAGGGATCCATTTATACAGTTCCGCGAGATAGATGGAGATTGAGAGACTTTGCCGGGTCCCCGCTGGCTTATAGGGGACACTCCTGTATTCGTGCGATTGCCGATTTGGATAGTATTTTGCATTGTTTTTAATGAAATAGCTACGCGGGGAATGGGGTAGGGAGGGTGTGTGTGGGTGTATAAATGTTTCGGGATGGTTTTTGAAGAGTGGATGGTTAGTGGGTGAAGTGAAAGGTGTGGGTAGGTAAATATTAGAGAGGGTAAGATGGAGGCCACATTATTTTTTTTTTCTCGCAATTTTTGCTTTCCGAGAAT
>NC_051418.1:27808300-27808612 GCF_015228065.2 Penaeus monodon
CCTGTGTCTCCTCGTTCCCGTGGAATGAGCCTCCGCCGACAGAGACCTGGAGATTAATTTTTCTAATTGTCTCCCACACCTTGCCTCAACATACCTGGAATTGTTTCTCGCTGATTCTCTTTCAGGACGACATCTGAAAGTAATGGATATCATTCGCGTTTTCTCCTCGTTTTAAAGCTTATCCCTTTTCCCTTCACTCCCACCTTTCAGGGAATCTTCATCTTTCGGAAATTTTGACATTCTCGTAGATGGGGATTTTATGATTATTTTTTTTCCCAGTTCGTGTTGTTATTAATACTGCTGTTGTTGTTG
>NC_051418.1:27808678-27808772 GCF_015228065.2 Penaeus monodon
TGTTGAAATATTTCGCAGGAACGACCTTAAGAAACTGATCTTTTCATCTTTTAATTTCAGAACAAAACATGTTTACCTTTCCCAACTCTCATTC
>NC_051418.1:27808792-27808962 GCF_015228065.2 Penaeus monodon
TTTTTTTTTTTTTCTTTCTAGGACCTCCTGAACAAGTGACCAACTGCAAGGTGGATAATGTGACGTCACACTCAGCTGGGATCACCTGTCTGGCTGGATTTGATGGCGGTCTTCCCCAACGCTTTCTTCTGCAGGTTAGTTACGTGTGTGCGTGATTATGTAGGGATAGA
>NC_051418.1:27809227-27809491 GCF_015228065.2 Penaeus monodon
TCTCTGAACCCAATCTCTGAAACAGTACGAATCTTCGAAACGAAATCCTCAGGACTTCAAGACTTCAAGATCTCGATGACGTATGTCCTGAAAGACACAATCACGCCGATTATCCGGAGTAATTCCTCGCCCGTCTTATGATTACGGCTTAATTAATTTCCTTAATGGGTAAGCCATTAATTAGGGGAATGAGGTGTCCCCATGGCGGCGAATTTACCTTGGTTGTGTTCACTTTCTTGGGTTCAAAGGAAAAACGGGTTTCTG
>NC_051418.1:27809993-27810509 GCF_015228065.2 Penaeus monodon
ATCACATCCCGTTGCCAGAAATGGTCTCTAGCAAAAGATAATTCGACCCCATACCCCACCCCTCTCTCTCCCTCCCCACCTCTCCCCCTCCCCACCTCCCCACCTCCCCATTTCCCCACCTCCCCACCTCCCTCACATGGCACCGCACGGGACTTGATATTGCTGGCCTTATTTCGAGTCCGTTTCCAATTTTTGAAAATGGATTTGTCGCTCAAATATTGCCCTCCTCTCACTACGAGATACTCGCGAAGAGGGCGGAGAGAGAGAGAAAAAAAAAAAATAGTCGATTTTTTTTTTATACTTTTCTATGAATTTTATAAACCGTTTGCCTTAGGATATTAAACTTGAAAAAAAAATTCAATTCCATTTATGCGAATTTGGAAATGACTGTTTTTTGCTGCTTCTTTCCTTGGCACGTTCTCCCCACGCCTTTCTCGGGTCATGCATATATGTATATGTCTTTGTGTATGCTTATAGGTATGAATAATTTTTTTTGTCTATCTATTTTCAGAAGCC
>NC_051418.1:27811221-27811972 GCF_015228065.2 Penaeus monodon
TCGGAAGAGTAGTCTCCCACTGTCAAAAATCCTAAGCATTCTCTGATATAACACAGATCATCAAGATTGAGTTGAAATCTTGACTCCGCGTATCGCCCAGGTATCCAGTATCGTCCAGGTACTCCATAATTATCATATCCAGGTATCGCCAGGTATTGAAGGTATCGCGCATGTATTTCCAGTATCGCCCAGGTAGTCAGTTATCGACCCAGGTCTCCAGTATCCCCATAGTCCAGTATCGCCCAGGTATCCAGGTATCTCCCAGTAGTCCAGGTATCGCCCATCGCCCAGGTATCGTGCAGGTACTCTAGGTATCGCCCAGGTAGTCCAGGTATCGTGCAGGTACTCCAGGTATCGCCCAGGTAGTCCAGAAATTACTCAGGTACTCCAGGTATCGCCCAGGTAGTCTAGGTATCGCGTAGGTACTCCAGGTATCGCCCAGGTAGTCCAGGTATCGCCCAGGTAGTCCAGGTATCGCCCAGGTACTCCAGGTATCGCGATCTGAGGGAGCAAACGCCAAGACGAAAGCTGCCGTTGCGAGAGGAAGGGAGGAAGCCGGAGCAACATCGCGAGGCGAAAGATGGCGATTCCCTGAAGGAGTTTTTCTGAAGGCTGCTGATCGAGAGAGAGGGAGTGACGGAGGAGAGCTGCAGAAGGGCGTAGCTTAGCTCTGGCGATGAGGCCGGTGCACAGAGAGTGATAAAATGGAAAGAATATGAGCGGGAAATATAAAAGGCAGTAGCTTGTAGGA
>NC_051418.1:27812397-27812790 GCF_015228065.2 Penaeus monodon
GCTTCCCTGAGCATAAACTACAATTACGACCGGCAGTGAAAAATATTTACTTGGTTTATAGTCACAGCTACCCCTAGGTCACCCTTGGCAACGGTGGAAGAGAACCCTTTGACCTCTCTTCTTGGTTGACGTGGAGACTGTGGGTCGTTTTTGAAAGCAAGATGGCCATTTTCCAGCTAGTCCTTTCTGGCAGTTGGTTTCTGTGCTGGACTGTGGTTAAGATCGTCGAACAGGATGCTGCGTCTATAGAATGAGGGATGGGAGACTCGTTATAGTATTAATCTCTTAGGGTTTTTTTTTTCACGAATCGAGATGATTTGTTTCTAGCTGCGAGCATCCGACGAGGCAGTTTATGAAGATGATACATATACACACGCACACGAAAATACAAAT
>NC_051418.1:27813704-27813896 GCF_015228065.2 Penaeus monodon
TTGAGAGTAAAGGTTATTTTCTGAATCAGGAAGTGGACACTAACGCTAATCCCAAGTACCGTGAATTTTATGGCACCGTTAACAGTCAACATTTACAGTCACTGTCGTTTGCTCTCGTTGTTATCATGATTACCAGGGGGCGCTTGTTGCACGGCGCTTCGGAAATTGCATCTCTTGTTGCTCTGTTGCATC
>NC_051418.1:27813949-27814141 GCF_015228065.2 Penaeus monodon
TTTTCTTGGAAGAGGCATAATTCTGAAAATTGTACCCGAGGGTGAAACAAGATTTTCGAAAATGCTGTTTTTTTCAATTGTAATTTATCATTTCTTTGTCGTTACAACTACCATTCTCAGTTATGTTGGTATAGTCATTATAAAAATAATATTGTAACTATTATTTTTCCTTTTGTTGATTTTTTTATTGTC
>NC_051418.1:27814471-27814710 GCF_015228065.2 Penaeus monodon
CTACCGCCCCGTCGTCTCTCCTCGCAGGTGTGGGAAGTGAACTCGTCCATGCTCGTGCTGAACATTTCGTCGGCGAGTCCAGTGTTCAACGCCCGGCCGCTTGAACCCGACCACACGTACAGCGCTTCGGTCGTGGCGATGAACAGTCGGGGTCTCAGTCCTCCGAGCAGGCTGCTGATCCTCACGCTGAAGGAGGCGGAGATGCATAAAAGTAAGGGGGTTTTGCGTCTGTTTTGTTC
>NC_051418.1:27815114-27815203 GCF_015228065.2 Penaeus monodon
TCCTCCAGGCCTGGAGTCTCCAGGACTGAAGAGGTAAGTATAATAAACAAAGTTCTGAAAGAAGAATAGGAATGAATATTAGGGGATTG
>NC_051418.1:27815541-27815610 GCF_015228065.2 Penaeus monodon
TTCGGCGCTTTTAACCCCATCATCTCTGTCCGCGCGTGAGTTGGCTGACCTGCGTTCCCGCATGACCTC
>NC_051418.1:27815878-27816039 GCF_015228065.2 Penaeus monodon
ACCGGCTTCAAGAAAGGCATGCGACCTTCAGCGACCTTCACCACGAGTAGGTTAAAACCGCCGATCGTGACATTTCTTCCTTACGCTCCTAATGACGTGGATGGATTTTCCTGGCACGAGCAAGGTTTATATAAATACTTATAAACTTGTATTAAACTTGG
>NC_051418.1:27816139-27816380 GCF_015228065.2 Penaeus monodon
GAACAATAGGATGGACGAGGATGAGTGAAGTAACTAATCCCTAATCGCCAACGGACGAGGATTACAACGGGGATTAGAGGGTAGTGGCCGTAGGAGGAGAAAAAACTTTATTACGAGATTAATTAAAAGATAGAAGAGAGGTCACCAGGGATAATACGAAAATGGAATTTACTTTTTTCCCAAGAGCTATCTGACGGCCATGTAATACAGGTAGAGGAGAGGAAGGTGTGTGTCTGTATGA
>NC_051418.1:27816401-27816741 GCF_015228065.2 Penaeus monodon
CACGCAGATATATACAAAAAAAACACACAACACTACTTGAATTTCTACATTTTGTTTACATCTATGGTAACTTGTCCATTAATACTCCATAATACCTAAGTATTAATCAAATTTCTCTCCAAAAACAGGTCTCCCTTCCATGGTTGAGCCCGCCCCTTTAGTCGTGGTGATGGGCGTGGGTGCAGGCGTTCTCCTGGTGGTGGGCGTGTTGGTGCTGACCGTCTGGTGTGTCAAGGAGAGGACTTCCCACGCCCACGGAAGCCCCACGGTCACCCAGGTCGTCTTGAATGACAACAATCCTGACCTTCTGAGTAAGTTGTCTGCGTGGTCCCCTCTCGTT
>NC_051418.1:27816841-27817100 GCF_015228065.2 Penaeus monodon
TTATCTGTCTATCTGTTTGTGTGTTCCCGTATGTATGCAAATAGAAACACGTGGTGTGGGTGTGTTTAAGTCTAAACTGCGATAAGGTATATCGCCTTATCATTCACCATATATTGTATGCAAGGTAATAATGACCACTTCTTCATTAAACCATTTTCCAAAACCGCATCGAATAAGAGCTCAGAAGCTTCGACTCACCACCTCACAACAATCACTAAGGACTACAGAATTATTTGGCGGTCCGAGAGTTCCCCTTATT
>NC_051418.1:27817577-27817810 GCF_015228065.2 Penaeus monodon
ACACCTCCCAAAAGACAATGCAAGCATCTTATACCCGCTGTCCCTCAGTATCAGGCTCTCACACTCGAGGCTGAGTGTGACAGACAGGGGACACTCCCGTTGCTATCAGGTGGGCTGTCGGGAGCTGTCGTTAGTCGGGAAATACTGGTCGGTTTATCTTCCGGATTGAAAAGGATGGACAATGGAAGGGGATACTCAACAAAAGATGCCTATTCTTCGAGGCTCTCATTGCC
>NC_051418.1:27819143-27819881 GCF_015228065.2 Penaeus monodon
TAACCTAACCTAACCTTGAGAAATCCAAAACATTGAAAGCACAAAAATCTCACGCCCCCCCCCCCCAGGCGTGGAGGCCGCGGACGAGAGCAAAGGCATTCTGGGCAACGGGTCCGTGATGGTGACGTCATACCACACGAAGGACCACAGCCCCGCCGTCAGCACGACCATCCACTCGAGGGACCACCAGCAAGGGGTGGGTCCCTTAGCTATCCTTAGGGCGTTAATGGGTTAATGGGTGGAGGGTTTTCGCTGATCTTAATGGGTTGAGAGGTTAATGGGTGGGTTTTCACTATCCTTAATGGGTTACTGAGTTAAGGGAGTGTGTTCACTTTCCTTAATGGGTTAAGGGGGTTGATAGGTTAATGTTTTGTTAATGTTTTATTGTGAAGTTTTAAGCAAAAGTATATCATATCAGGTTTTTTTATTGTTAGTAATAGTTAGTCGTATTTTTATACTAATATTCCTTGAGTCATTTTGGGTTATTAAAAATCTGTTTTTTATTGCTTGTAATAAAGTCGTATTTTAAAGCTAATATTCCGAAAGCCATTTCGCATTTTGATATCTCTTTGTACGCCATGTTTTGTTTATATAGATATTTTCTATCAATATTACTGTCATATTACATTTACATTTTCTCCCCCCCCCCCACCTAGGGCCACCAAAGACTCTTGCTGTAGATCCCTGATATTCAAGATGCATGCTGACGTAAGTATTATGCAAATTGGATTGGTTTAC
>NC_051418.1:27820094-27820233 GCF_015228065.2 Penaeus monodon
TTTCTTTTTTCTCTCTATTCTTTGCTGTACGTAGTCCGTATTTATGTGCGACTGTCTTAACTTGAAAGGGTCCGTTCATTGTGTTCAGTGCTTTGACCAAGCCATGGTTCTAGTGAATAAGAAGGTAGTATGTTTTCAT
>NC_051418.1:27820778-27820852 GCF_015228065.2 Penaeus monodon
TCCGCTTGCTCTCTTGCTCCGTCTTTTCTCTCGTTCTCCTTCTTTTTACGGAGAAGCACTTCGCAGTATGGGTT
>NC_051418.1:27822849-27823823 GCF_015228065.2 Penaeus monodon
TGCAGTGGAAATAGAAAAAGTCATGTCCTTTAATGTTCTTCGCACTGCATTTTAGCCACTAAGCATATTTTCCCTTCCAAAATACGCACTCATCCGATTTTCTCTAGAGAAGTATAGAAAAAATAGATAAACAGTTAAACGATATATGTGTGAATAAATAGAAAATATATATATATTTTTTTTTATCTTTCCTAGACTTACAAATAAAATTTTAAAAATATTGAGAGGTATCGTGAGACGCTTTTTTCATTTTCTAATGCCATGCAAAATATATTTATATATATCAGGAGGTATATATACATTTCTTTTTCCCCACACATACAAAAGAAATAGATTTATGATTAATGAGACACAGTAGGAGACACATTTTTTTTATCATAGACACAGACAAAATGGATTTAGAGATGTCTATATAATCAATAGATATATCTTTCTCCTTCAACAGGCAGAGTGCCACGAGAACGGTCAACACAGGGGAAGGCTCAAGACGAAGAAAAGTAAACCAGGGACCCTCTAAGATGCCAAGATGACTAGCTCTTTAAGGCGGGTACAGTTTTCGAACAAAAGAGCCTCATGTTCCGAGTTAGGTCTAGAGGAACACATTGAGATGACTGGAAAGAGTGGACAAAGTGAACAGGAACACCTTTTCTTGCATAAATGATAACAGTGATGATCAAATAAAAGTGGGTTTCAAGGAAAAAAAGTTCGAGGTTTGACAACGAAAAAGTGACGGGGGTTATAAGCCAAGGGATATAGGTCAGAGACGAGAGGAAAGTTCTTGAGTAGAGGAAAAATGTTACGGTGACAAACACGTCTTGAAGCGGGCGAAGATCCTGTCGGAATGAACATGGAGAGGAAAATATCGCGAGGAGAACAGATGCACAGCGGACCACGTTGGTGAAGGCAACCTGAAACGCGAGAGAGGTTTTTCCTGCGGACCAAAATATTCATTGGTAAGTTGTTAATTCACATTA
>NC_051418.1:27823862-27823975 GCF_015228065.2 Penaeus monodon
AACGATTACATACCTACTTCAGATTTCGTGTTTTTACTCATTTGAATACAATAAAAACACAAATATTTTTCAGTGACGTTCTGAGAATACTTTTCGTAATCGACACCACTCGA
>NC_051418.1:27824002-27824180 GCF_015228065.2 Penaeus monodon
TTCCTCGAAAGTTCTAGTTTCTATTGTATGACTTATACTTTTGTTTTTGTACTTTGAACCTGTTATGTTTGACTTAGTACTGTGGGAATCATATTTAATGCTTTTGTTCTAGTCGAGTTCGTTTCTTTGTAAAAATCGTGTGTTCTTTGGTTTGGGATGAATTCAGTTAAACTTTTTT
>NC_051418.1:27824887-27825386 GCF_015228065.2 Penaeus monodon
GATATTAGCCAAAAGCGATCTTTTATCCTAATTCCTAGCTAAGAGACTCTTCATACTTGATAACTTCAACACAATACTCTGCTTTCCATGATTAACATAATGCCTTGCCTCCAGCTTCAAGAGAAGGAATGAGCGAGTGAGTGCATCGTTCGCGGCAGATCCTGACTTGACATATCAGCATCCAGGCGTCAAGATCAAACACATGGCAACTTTTGGAATACAGAAATTAAATAGTGTGTGTCTTTATCGAAGTTACCCCTTAAAAAAATATGCGTGTGAGTCGACTATTTTCTGCGAAAGAAAACGGGAAGTGGCTACAGTGTCTGCAGGTTTATTCTTAAAGACTGCTATCTTCCGCTAAGCTGTTTCTTCAAGAAATATGTAACCCCTAATTATCTATATTTAACATATATGGCTATAATCAATGTACATAATGTTGTCAGTGATTTTAATCTATTGTCTGTTCCTTCATTTCGAATTTCTATTGTCAAATGGCTTT
>NC_051418.1:27825411-27825582 GCF_015228065.2 Penaeus monodon
TGTCGAGTGGTTGCCTGCTGTTGTCCAAGCCTAGACGTTAGGCAGCCAAGAGTTGTTCGTAAACTGATCTATATGAATGGAAAATGCCAGAATGTTGACTGTTTTTATTGTATTTTTCTATGTTTTCTACTGTGCCAAAATAAAATTTCTCAAGGAATATATGTAAGTTTT
>NC_051418.1:27825617-27826301 GCF_015228065.2 Penaeus monodon
CGTCTTTGTAATTAGTGTTTCTTTTTCCTACGAAAAAAAAGGAATAATGATATAGAGAATTAATAAAGAAACAAGGAAAGGAATATTCTGCATTTAAAAGACAATGTAACTGATTACATAACCAGGAAACTATCATTCTAAAATTAATGGTTATCATTCCTATAGAGAGAGAGACAAGGTCACTAATGATGTTGATAATGAAGGTAACGACGGTCCTCTCGTTATGGTAATGGCATTTCCTTTTATTATGAACGACTGACTAGAATGGTGATGAAGTTCTGAAGATGAAATGATGTTAAATCATTCTTATCATATTTTGACAATCTATTAATGGATAAGGGATACTAATGCACTTTCATCATGATATTTTATGACCTTCATGTTGTTATCTGGAATATTTGTGGTGATGATTTTAGTGCTAGTATTAATGAGGTGATTATGATAATGACCGGAGCAATGGTGGCGAAGATGAGGATACAGACCCTTCCTAATTGCTAATTACATGAGCCAATTGAAATATCGATGGTCAAATTAGATATTTCCCGGTAGCCAATGACTTCTGGACCCATAACTATTAGGAAATACCTCTGAGGAATATTGAGAAAGGAATTATATTAAAAAAGACCAATATAAACAAGTGCTTTATACAATAAATTACAAGACTGATCGTCACAGCAAACTAAG
>NC_051418.1:27826501-27827372 GCF_015228065.2 Penaeus monodon
ACACAATCAGTATCCCGCTTATCACATTTTTAAAAGAGAAGACGAACATCACTCAGCTAGAAGACCTACTATCTATGATTATTAGACACCACTGAGCAACATTCCTTTAACTCCACCCCAGATCCATCCTCTTATCCACACCACCACCAAACCCTCACCACCTCACCCCGGACACGTGATCACCACCCATACAAACTTTCACCACAATCCTTCACTTCCTTTTCGAGTAATCCTGCTGACAAACCGAAGAAAATCAGGAATGACCAACGGACACGGAACTACCATTGCCATAATGGCGATATCGACTCGCACGAACACACAGGAAACCACACGAACGAAAGAGTATAAGGATTCCCTCCCTGCGAGAATCCCCACGTTCGGAATGGGGCAAGAGGGTGCTGTAACGGAGAATACGACACAAGGGGGTTTCCTTACAGAGTGAGGGCAGGAACGTAACCCTCCGGACGATGTTGCTAGAATGTATTCAGTTTTGTTTTATTATTGATATTATGGTTTTATTTATTTTTTTATCCTTTTTTTCTTGGGTGACGGGTGGTATGTCTTCACTTTATTTTTTTTTCTTTGTTTATTGTTTTACAATTTCCTCTTTCTTGGACCTTTTCACTTTTTTCTTCTGTCTTTTTTTATCTACTCTTTCTTTCATATTTTCTTCTCCTATTCCTATCTTTGTTCTGCCCTTCTTACACGTTTCCTTTACATTTTTCTTCTCTCCCATCTATCTTTCTTTCTATCATTATCTGTCCCTCCTCCTATCTTTTGCGCTGCGAAAAGTTGTTTTTCTTTAATATTTTCATTTACTTTTTCCCTTTTTTTTTCTTACTTTTCTTCCCCGTCTATCTTTTAGGCAGCG
>NC_051418.1:27827410-27827511 GCF_015228065.2 Penaeus monodon
GCGAGGAGCAGAGCGAGGCGGGTATTCTGTCCCTCAACGACCGTTTAGTGGACATTGACGGTTGGTTATGAAATTCAAATTGTCCTCTTGGGGATCGGTGT
>NC_051418.1:27827812-27827884 GCF_015228065.2 Penaeus monodon
TGTTTCGAGGGGACGGGGTTTGTGTGTGTGTGGGGGGGGGGGGGGTCAGGGGATGTATGAAGATCGAGGACT
>NC_051418.1:27828012-27828969 GCF_015228065.2 Penaeus monodon
TGTGAAGAAGTTGGAGGAGGGTAAGTTTGGGAGGTTCAGAGGGAGGGAAACATGAAGGGGAAGGAGGAGGGGAAGAATGGGGAGGAAGGGAGATTTGGGGAGGAGGGGAGATTTGGGGGAGGGGCACAAGAGGGAAGTATGGGGGGGGGGGAGGGGGAGAGGACAAGGAAGTTATGAGGAAGGTGGAGAATGGTCGGATTAGAGGAGGGGGGGAGGTGGATTTCGGAAGGACAAGAGGAAAACGAGGAAGAGGGAAGTGGACTTAGATTAGGAGCGTAGGAGAGGAGATAGAGGAACGGAGGAGAAAAAATAAAGGAAAATTAAGACCCGGGTTATATAAGTCAAAGGGAAAAAGAGAAAAGACGAGGGGGATCAGAAGATAATAAGAGAGGGGTTTAGGTAAGAAGTTAAGGTAAAAGGGAAGTAAGGGATTGAGGTAAATGGGCAAGAAGGTAAGAGAAGAGGGGAAGGGAGGAGTGATTGGGGAGGTAAGAGGGAGGAGTGGAAGGGGGGGGGGCTAAGAGGGAGGAGTAGAGGGGGGGGGGAGGTAAGAGTGAGTTCGAGGTTATTGAGGTAAAAGGTAGTAAGGGTTAAGGAGAGAAAGGAAAGGTAAGAAAAGGGATAGGTGGAAGGGTAGAAGGGGGGGGGAGAGATGAGGGGAGAAGAGACATTGATCTCAAGGAAAAGAGAGAGGAGAGACAACTGAGGAAAAAAAAAAAAACGATAAAAAAAATATTAAAATTTTATAAAAGGGCCATAAATAAAAAAAAACTCCCAGTAGTTTACACGAAAAAAAAATAATAAAACCAAAAGAAAACAAAGAAAAAAAAAGAACATTCAACAAGCATGTACGAGGATTTAAAGAAATACCCGAAGGAGAAAAAAAAATGAAAAGGAGACAGAGACACACAAATAACCACCCACCCCACCCTCACCCCCCTACCCCACCCACCCCCC
>NC_051418.1:27829012-27829739 GCF_015228065.2 Penaeus monodon
GAGCTAACTCCGATATCAACCTTCAAGATAACATAAAGCTTTGGTGTTGATTTCTTGAAAGCCAGACGAGATAAGAGAAAGAGAGTGAGAGAAGAATATACACACATTCCTTGGGGAGGAACTGTCAAAGATTTTCCAAAGCACGTAGGCGGGGAAAACCAAGTGAAATGAAAGGGGAAGCGAGGGAGATTAGAGGAGAAGGCATAGCAAGGGGAGAGAAGAGGATATTGCGAAGGAGGAACAGAAGGGGAGGGAGATTCGAAGAGAAAATTGCGTAGGAGGAACAGAAGGAGAGGGCGATTAGAAGAGAAAATTGCAAACGAGGAATAGAAGGAGAGGGAGATATGATGAGAAGGCATAGCAAGGGGAGAGAAAAGAATATTGCGAAGGAGGAACAGAAGGAGAGGGCGATTAGAAGAGAAAGCATAGCAAGGGGAGAGAAGGGGATATTGCGAAGGAGAAACAGAAGGAGAGGGCGATTAGAAGAGAAGGCATAGCAAGGGGAGAAAAGAGGAAATTGCGAATGAGGAACAGAAGGAAAGGGAGATGAGAAGAAAAGGTATATCAAGGAAGTAAATTGCGAAAAGAAGGATAAGGGGAAAAGATAGCGAATGAGGATGAGAAGGGGAGGGCGATTACAAAAGAAGGAATAGCAAAAGAAGAAAAGAGAAAATTCTGAAGGAGATACAAACAGAGAGGGAGATTAGAGGAAAAGGCAAAATTGCGA
>NC_051418.1:27829815-27830922 GCF_015228065.2 Penaeus monodon
TTGAAAAAGATGGCACAATAAGGAAAGAAAAAAAATGCAAAGGGGGAAGAGAAACAGGGGAAGATTAGAACGGAAAACAAAGCAAAAGAAAAGTAAATAAAAAGAGAATGAAAGTGTAGGTAGAAATAGAGTCAGAGAAAAATGGAAGTGGACGACGTTAACAAAAGATAAAAAAGAGAGACAAAGAAAAATGAGAGAAAAAAAATGAGAATAAACCATGGAAAGAGATTATTCTCAGAAGGCAAAGAAGAGGAATGGAAAAAATAGTAAAATAATAATAATAAAGAATGAAACATAAAACAAATATATAAAAAAAATGCTCATAAAGAGGGAGAGGAAAAGGAGCAAGCAAATGGGAAGAAAGAGAAAATGTAAAAAGAAAGCGAAACAAAATGGAACGAAGAATAAAAAAACGCACAGAAACAACGAAAATAGAATAAGAACAGATAAAGAAAGAATAAAAAAGGAGGGAAACAGAAAGAAAAGAAGATAAGAAGAGAAGCTACAACAAAGGGGGGAAAAAGAAAAGAAAAGAGGACACAGGAGGAAAAAAAATAAGACACAGAAAGAAAGAAAGAAACGAAGACAATAAAAGAAAAAAATAACGAAATAAACTTTATAGAAACAAAAGTGACAAAAATAAGAAAATATAAAAAGATAAACAGAAGATAGAGACAAATGGAGTTAGGAGAGATAAACAGAATAAAGTAGAAGGGGCGACGGGGTGTATCTTCCCTTCACAGCCGACTTTCATGCGAAAATCATGCATGAGAAATTTGGATTTCCAAATTCACGTCCAATTTTATACAGAGAGTGGAATTGAATTTTTCCTTAGGTTCAAACGGCACAGTCTCAAAGCGAGAATATATAAAAATGCGTGATGAAAAATGAAAACATCTTTTGAGAACATTTTCGACTCCGTCAAAAGATAATATGGTAAAAATACAGTCTATTTACACGGCAAAAGTGATATTCCAATGACTTGTGCGCAGGACAAATCGTTCAGGTTTCCATTAGCTAATGGGACTGTGTTAACAATTCACATATTTATGGAACACTTGCACCATCGGAAAAATATTTTCCTTCTAAATATGCAAATGTATGTGG
>NC_051418.1:27831004-27831458 GCF_015228065.2 Penaeus monodon
TGGGTAAGAAACATACAGACAGGCAAGCAGTAAATATAAAATAAAAATAACCAGGTTTAACATGAACATTTTTTTTTTAACAAAATATTCTATTCCTGGTCTCGAAAAGGTCACTGGGGCTTGTGTACACGTTCTAAAGATAGTGTTCGGATGCGCTTCGGATCAGTGCTGAAGTTGCCGGGTTCGGAGCAACGCGTTAACTACCATTCAGCGCTTTGCGAGTTCTAACTATCGGTACGCATCAGTGTGTGTTATTTACTAAGTGTAAAACGCTCACAAGCCACCTTTCACATGCCATAGATAAGGCCTATATCTATATATTCCAATACGTTGAAGTGTCAAGGGTTTTATCCACGTATTCAGCTCCTTTATGTCAGTGCTTGGGAAAGGTAGGTAATACATTGTTTATTTTTACACGGACAGTTTTGAGTTTCAGTGCCGTGCTTCAAAACTG
>NC_051418.1:27832683-27832814 GCF_015228065.2 Penaeus monodon
CCACAAACTTATATACCTATATGTATGTGTGTGGTTTTCTGCATAGGGTAAGGTAAGTGATAAAAAGATAAATGCCGTGGATAGATACAGATCAAGATAGATAGTAGATACAACGCACACAAACAGGTTGA
>NC_051418.1:27832863-27833058 GCF_015228065.2 Penaeus monodon
ACACCACAATCATAGCACTGCTTGATGGAGATATATATATATCTAACTTTGATGCATGTTTTTGATCTTTTGGTTCATACACGACAAAGCAACATGAGGGAAAAGCACGAATTTAGATTTGCTCCTAAATAAAGGTTTAATTTTCGATGACTGGATACCCCTTTTGATTAAAGACCCCCTCCTCCGTTTCTCTCT
>NC_051418.1:27833290-27833401 GCF_015228065.2 Penaeus monodon
CGGAAATGGACATTGAGAATATCGTGAGTGAAAGGTTGGAATTGAAATTTGAGTCAGAAAAGGTCCCTTGAGTTCCATCTGGAGGAGATTAAGGTGTTCATTCAGAGAGAG
>NC_051418.1:27833846-27834131 GCF_015228065.2 Penaeus monodon
CGGTGAGAGCTGAGCCGGAAAGCTCACTCATGCCTAACAGGAGGCGGAAAAGAGCGGAGAGAAAGAGAGGACGAGAGAAAGAGAGAAAGAAAAAAAGCGAATAGAAAAGGGAAAAAAGAGAGAAAAATAGAGAAAGCAAAAATAAAGGAGCAGGGTACCTTCCCTTGATCTTCCTTGGAGGAATACAAGAAGGGGAAATAGAGAATGGGATGCGTAATATTATAATAGCGGATTCCTTATCTTTGAAATTAATTAAAATGACTGATTGATGTTAGTAATTACGTT
>NC_051418.1:27834189-27834267 GCF_015228065.2 Penaeus monodon
CACGCATATGTACGCACAGTATACCACTACCAAACAGATGTAGAGTAGAAAATGAAAACAAATAAAAAGTAAAAAAAA
>NC_051418.1:27834466-27834829 GCF_015228065.2 Penaeus monodon
AAAAACGATTGGAAATGACTCCTCTCGACGGTGAAAGACGGTGAATGCAACACATCAGTCACTGCCACGGACCTGTTGCATCGCCCCAATCTTTTCTTGCAATTGAAACGTCTGTCATTTAGCGCCAGGGCCCCCTTTCATCGCCGTCGAAATTGCAACTTGAACGTGGCGCTGGCTGCATTGCAATCACGGTAACCTTCGGCTTCTACAGGCATCGCTACTGCAACATTGCAAGGGGTCTCAAGCTTAATTGACAGTCTACTCTCCCATTAGCGAGCTGGTAAGTATTAATTAAGCCTAATTACTGGCTTTGGTGTGGGAAGTTGATACGAAGGAGGTGGGGCTGTGCAGAACTAGCATATG
>NC_051418.1:27835125-27835257 GCF_015228065.2 Penaeus monodon
CTGTTACACCCCACTACCTGTTGCACACAATTCAATCTCTATCTACGCTTTTCACATATTCCTTCCGTACGTCGATCGAGACTCATCATTTCGATTCATCACCAAAGGTATCGTCACTCACAGCTGGTGGGA
>NC_051418.1:27835877-27836025 GCF_015228065.2 Penaeus monodon
AATGATGATATATTGATGAACATTCAGTTACGGATCATGTTCAAACAACCCACAATAACAACCACATTAAGTAAGAGTTATCGAAAAGGAAAAAAATAACGAACACTAAAATAAGACAACCAACAAAAGATAATGATAGAATAATAAT
>NC_051418.1:27836069-27837601 GCF_015228065.2 Penaeus monodon
AAAACTTTTCCTTTTTCCTTTGTTCGATAAACTGGTCGAACATTATACTGGGTTTATCATACAAGTTTTTTTTAGCACGTCAATTTTGGGCTATATTACCCCATAATCATCTTCTGAAATAGTTAAGTACATTATCCACGAATAAACAGATTAATCGAGAGTAGGGACCAAATTGTATTAACCCGGAACAGTGAATTTTAAAAATCGCTCTAAATATATCCATGCAAAACGTAAACAAGGGACCGAGTCTCCGTTTTTTAGGATAAGTGTGTTGTTCAGTATATTTGTTTGTAAGTAAAGTATGTAGTTTGCTATTTGCCGCTATTTACGGATGTTAACTTTTGGCAGCCTTGTAAGTGTAAAGTGTTACTTAAGTGTCTGTTTTGAAGAGGGATACTTCGTCTGTCTACAGTGAAATTTTAACTTGGAAAATACAGTTGTATATTTGACCATGTTTAGAGTTTTATTGAGTGAAGTGGTTGGTGTGTGAGGTTTAACGAGTGACCTTGCAAATTGTTTATCTTACATTGGTTGTTATCTTCTTGGTATTGCATTCAGCAACAAAGGGTATATATTGTACCTACAGTATTGCTAATAACAATCATCTGGTATTCTGTTAAATTATGATTTGTACGTAGATATTGCAAAATAAGATACATTGTTAAAGTATGTCATAGAAATTATGTGTATGTTAGCTGTACTTCGTCTTCTATACTGTTCCTAGATTACACATTACTTTCACTATATTCACAGGACTAAAATCACTGGCCTTTGCGCCATAGCCTCCTTGACACCATCACGCTTTCGCCATATCCACCATACATCAGTGCTTTTTCCCATGATCATTCTCCCTGATATCATACTTTCACCATACTCACTTAATTATGTCAACAGCGTTACGATTTTGTCCTCACTATCACCACCACCCTCTCCTTTTTGCAATGTAAACGCTCTCTGATCAGTCTTTTCTTTTACCATACTCACAAAATATCCTTTTTTTTATCCTCATAACTTCCTCATCATCACATCACACTCACCAAAAACATCGAGCACCGTCTCCTTTGCACCATACTCTCCCTCACGCCATGTCTTTTCCTCACCATATCCCTGAACTTTTCCACACTCACCATATTTACGGAAACAAGTCACTATCACTACGTTTTATCTTTACGCGTCTTTCCCTTTCAGCATAACTAGTGCCTCACCATACTCATCACATCCCCCGTAAACACACCCTCTCTTGCACCATAACCATCACTGTTTTGTTTTAGTGTTCTTCCTTTCACCATAACCTACCTAATGCCACACCATCTCTTGCACCATATCCTCCTCTCCAACACACCACATCACACCTTCACTACATCCGCTCAGGCACTCTCTCTCTTGCACTATAACCTTCTATACATCACATAATCTCCATTACAGTGCATCACACCTTCACCACACCCATTTCAGGCTCTCCTTCCTTGGCACTATAACCTCTCTCGCGCCACACTTTTCCTCACCATATCCACATTACCAGTCCAACATCA
>NC_051418.1:27837671-27837852 GCF_015228065.2 Penaeus monodon
ACTGTGATTTCCTACAAGGTCATATAACAATGTCCTTCATTACGGTACGAACGTGAGCGCCTTGCATGCCCTCCCCCCCCCACACACCATTCATTCATCCCCCCCCCAGGCCCTCCTTCTGAGCTACCCCCTCCCCCTCTTCTCTCTCTTTTCCCGTCTTTCGCTTTCCTTAATAACCAGA
>NC_051418.1:27837979-27838598 GCF_015228065.2 Penaeus monodon
CTCCCCTCCTCTCTCCCTCCCCCTTCCCTTACCTTCTTTCTTTCCTACCTCGTCTCCCTCTCCCCCTTCATTTCTCCTACTCCTTCCTTTCCTCCCCTTTTGTCCCTTCACTACCCCTTTGCCTTTCCTTCAGCCTCCTCCACCAACCTCTCACCTCCCCCTCCTCTCCCTCTCCTCTTCTCCTCCCTTCCTCTCCCCTCTTCCCCTTCCCTTCCCTTTTCCTCTTTCCCTTCCCTTTCCTCTTCCCCTTCCCTTCCCTTTTCCTCTTCCCCTTTCCTTCCTCTCCCTTTTCCTCTTTCCTTCTCATTCCTGCTTCCCCTTCCCTTCCCCTGTTCTCCTCCCCTTCTCTTCCCTTCCCCTCTTCCCCTTCCCTTCCCCTGCCCTCCGTCATTGCCTTGTTCCAGGATTCTCCCCCCCCCCAAAAAAAAAAATTCTTCACTCTCTTTTCGTTCCTTTTTCTCTTCACTTTTCTTCTTTTCTATACTTTCACTCTCTCTTTTTCATCTATTTGTCTGCTTATAGGATTTTGAATGAGCAGGAAAGTGATTTATCGTTATCTATCTCCTACGTTTATTGGTCTATGTGCATTTCTGTCTTTCAGGTTTTTTAAATCGGTTTA
>NC_051418.1:27839951-27840181 GCF_015228065.2 Penaeus monodon
CGCGCGCGCGTGTATGTGTCCGTAAGCGCAAACACATATCTTCAATATATACAAAAAATTGAAATGTCCGAACAGTTGAAAATTCTAACTTTGATGTCAGGTTCCAATATGGCCAGTTAGTTGTTCGGTGAATAAAAGGCAAATCAGGCCACCAATGAAAAGCTGTAATGAATAGGAAAGAGAGAGGAAAAGGGGAAAATTCGGAAAAGTTAGAAATGAAGAGGATACAT
>NC_051418.1:27840211-27840548 GCF_015228065.2 Penaeus monodon
CGGGCATGTAGATTGTTCGTTATAATAATTTTTACTTTTTCGTCTAATTTTACTGTTCTTTTATTCCCGAATTGTCATTGTTTAAGTTCAGAATGACACTATTAACTTATTAGCGTAATTATAACATAGTTATTAAGATGAACCACCGTTGTTTGTTAAAGAAAGGTGCATTATTATTATTACAAGTATAACGTGATTCACCGTTTTTTCGTTTCTTTTGGAAAATTCAAATTAGCTGACACTTAATACTTCTGTTAACATACATTTTGTATTTCTAAACACTGGCATACAATATTCGTTATTGCAATTTTCGACACTACCTTATCATTTCATTCTC
>NC_051418.1:27840668-27840823 GCF_015228065.2 Penaeus monodon
TATGGGTTTGAGTTGCCAGTTTTCCTTTTCTGAGTCAACAATACATCTTCATCGGGGTTGAAATCAAAGCCGGTAACTTGCTATCGAGTCTGACTTTAAAGTAAAAATTGCATTAGATTCCATCCGACGAATTATCACAATGGTAAAAAAAAAGT
>NC_051418.1:27841221-27841407 GCF_015228065.2 Penaeus monodon
GACTATGTCAACAAAGAGATATAAGTGATAATGACTGTAGACGTATGTATGTATGTATGTATCATATCAATTTAAGTGTAGGTGTAATATAATATGGCGAATAAACGAGAAAATTGTTATAATTAACAAGTGTGAACTATCGATTCTGGCCACATGAAAGGTTAGATACCCCCTCTCCCCTTCCCC
>NC_051418.1:27841573-27841841 GCF_015228065.2 Penaeus monodon
AGTCTGGCCTTTTGTCACGCCATCTACTGTCGGCAGAGATGTCAAGTGAACGTGGCGTAACCGTTTGCTTCGTTAACTCCTCTTAAAAATGTTCAAAAACAATGAATACCAAAATGATGACGGATCGTTTTCTAAAGCTATTTCTGTTTCTTATTTTATTGCTTGTTTGTGTCATTTGGTTAAATATTTAAGCTATCGTTATTGCTTATGTAAGGAGTTTCCACTGAATAAATGTTTTTTTTATCATCTTCACCTCTCCCACCCCTTT
>NC_051418.1:27842177-27842280 GCF_015228065.2 Penaeus monodon
ACAAAGTTTTGAAATAGGAAGTCTTTTTTCTTAGTTACACGTAAAAAAAGTCAATCGAATATATGCTGGTATTTATGAGTATTTCTCGGATTCAGTCAAAACA
>NC_051418.1:27843134-27843437 GCF_015228065.2 Penaeus monodon
CCCACTATTTATACCTGTGGTTCTCAGTATACATTCATAAACCTTTTAACAGCATGCTTTTCATAGTGCTTGCGTCTTCGCCTTGACCGCAAGCATGAGAAACACATTCCCGAGATAACTTGCATGCTGCCGGAAACGCAAACCTGAATAAATTGCAACGCATTATTAACTTAGTATTTAGCAAACTGTTCTTTTTCTTTTCTTTTATAACTTAGTTCACGGAGATCAAAACAGCACATGAGTACAACAAGAAATTCGAAATAAAACACGAGTTAAAACATCGTAATCGATGTCAAAAATCTT
>NC_051418.1:27843614-27844477 GCF_015228065.2 Penaeus monodon
CGTAGTCAAGGTAAAAAAAAATCATGAGAAAAATAGATCAAAATTAATTCTTTTGTCATCGACGTCAAAAAGAAAATATTGACTAAATCGACATGAAAAATTATGAACATGCGTTAAGATCTATGTGCAGCCCACTATATAAAATAGAATAAGTTAATATGTAACATTTATAACATTTTCATCTGCTGTTAGCCAGTCTAGGTCATATTTCATGCAGTAAAAGGTCACGTGAAAGTTATTCCAAATTTCAGAGAAGTTATAGTCATTGCACATTGCAATAATTAGTTTAGTTATGAACACTTCAGTAACTTCAGGAAGCAGGGATAAATGTTTGAACATAATACAGTATTGAATTAATTTTTGAATCAAACTTGCGAATGTGTTTGGCTGACTAGAGAACACGCTACCAAACACAGATGCAAGGGTTTGTGTGTTGAAAATGCAATTGCAGCCATTTTCCCTTATAGAATCTTCACACTTTACATATATCCAAATCAATTTTCCCCTCAAAGCGAGTTGTTGATTTCCCCTCGTCTCCCCTCCTCTCCGCCTCTCTCTCTCTCTCCTCTTCTCTATTTGACACATTTGTCCCCACTCTTTCATATTGCTTTCTGTCTCTCCTCCTCCTCTCCCCTCTTCTGTAGCCGTCTATTACTAGTTCTCCTTTTGTTTCATCCATTCTCTGTTGTCTCATTCTATCTCCCTACATTCCATTTTTTTTCTCTCTCACTCTCTTTCCTTCCCCCCTTTCGTAACTCTTAGTCGGAGTCTATTCCATTCCCTCACTTTTGTTTCACATTCCCTTCGTCCATATCGTTCTTTGCTTTTATTTCCTGTTTCGTGTCTATGCCCCGAACGTTAGT
>NC_051418.1:27844796-27844864 GCF_015228065.2 Penaeus monodon
TACTTTACACTCTCCTTCCATTATTCACTTAGAAATGGCCCTCGATTTCTTTCGTTTGCGTTTGTTGT
>NC_051418.1:27845325-27845948 GCF_015228065.2 Penaeus monodon
TCCCTCGCACACGGCAAATGCTTCACCAAAAACTTGAGCAAATTAGGAGTCCACAGAAGCGACAAAGCGATTCCAAAGGTCAAGATTCCCAAATTCCCGGATTCCCAAGAAGTGACGCAATTCCCGGCGGAGAAGAAGCCGGGGGGGGGGGGGGCAACGGTAAAGGAAACAGCGATAGGAAGAAAGATAAATCAAAGTCCTCTCTCTTTTTTTTTTTTCTTAACGCCTCTTCTTACCTTTTATGCTAGCATTATATTGTTGTTTTTCTAGTTACCTTATTTACTTTTCCTTATTCATCTCGAAGTATTTTTTTTCCCTTTTTTTCTTTATGTTTTTCTTCATTTTTTTTTAACATTCTTTCGCCCGTGAAGACTTTATCTTCGGCAAACACGTGCCTATTCTCACGCGGCAAGAAAAACCTTTTCGTTTTCTTTTTATCGCCAGGTACAGACTGTGTAAATAGGGGGTACTAAAGTAAGAAAATGAGTTCCAACCATCCCAACATCAGACGAAGAACAAAATGCGCGTTGAAGCAACAGCCTGGCTAGGATCTTTTGATCTCTTTCCCGCTCTTCGTATCTGAAGAGGGAAAAAAAAGGGGGAGACATACAAAAGTGAAATGG
>NC_051418.1:27846028-27846402 GCF_015228065.2 Penaeus monodon
GGTGAAATGGAGATAAGAAGTAGAAAAAAGTAATCTGCCTCCCAAAACCTGAAAGTGAAAAATTACCATCAAAAAGAAGTAGAAAGAATTTTTTAAAAAGTAAAGAAAAGAAAAAACAGGCTCCGTCTCCCGTTTTCGTCGACAGCCTCCTCTCCCGACGCGTGAAGGGGAAACTAAGTGAAATATATCCCCCCCAATAAATCTCGAGACTCGCCTGGACACTGGCTTTAATAAAGCAAGGACGTATTTCTCCCTGTAGAAGAGGAGAGAGCAGCATCCGCGACGGTGATGCTCGGTGGCTGAGATGCTCGCTTATTTGAGATTTCCTTTCCCACGATGACTTATTTTTTTCTTTGAAGGAATCTTTGGCTTTC
>NC_051418.1:27849223-27849732 GCF_015228065.2 Penaeus monodon
CTAAATCAATGACCTAAGATTCGATGAAGACTCATGAAAGCGTAAAATGAGAGCCAAGTAGCGGAAGCTGGGAAACAGGGCTTTCAAAGTACAGAAGGAAAAGGGAAAATGCAATAACTAAGGGAGGAGATAGAACGAGACACGAATAGAAAAAAAGGCAGATTAAGCGAAATGCTGCATTTAGGTGAATAGACCACTCAGTCAAGGAAACAGTACAAATAACAAAGAGGGGGAATGGAGAGGGTCGGAAAAGCGAGTGACGGAAGCGAAGAAGAAAGAAAGGAAGAGAGAGAGAGGGGAATAAAGCGGGTCTTAAGGAAGAAGGAAAAGCTAATTAACTGGGAATTTCATTAGAGGTTTATTATCTTCCGGATATCGTGATAAGGCTAGTATCACATGGCCAAAATTTCATCATTTGTATTACTAGGTGAGTTGTATTACTTAGAAATTTTGATATATCTAAAGGAAAAGTGGGAATTCGAATAACTAGTCTATCTTTAATAGAAGTA
>NC_051418.1:27850187-27850298 GCF_015228065.2 Penaeus monodon
TCCTCTATTTGTCTATCTATTTATGCCTCAGTAGCCTTCAGTCTTATGATTCCATGCATCTATAACATCTAAATACAGTATTAATTCCCTAAAGCATAGTAGCAGTAGAAG
>NC_051418.1:27851076-27851273 GCF_015228065.2 Penaeus monodon
CGCATAACTTGCCTCTGGTTCCATAATTTTCACCCGTTGCGGATTTAACGGGAAATTAAGTTGGCGGGTTGTAATCACCGCGAAAATTACTGTGCCAATTGCTGATGCTGCGATGTATTATAGCTTCTGTAATCAAATTAAGGACTGTATTATTCGGATTTTGTAATTTTCTATTTGTCTATCTATTTTGGCGTGGA
>NC_051418.1:27851738-27852121 GCF_015228065.2 Penaeus monodon
AAACTAGAGGGATAAATGAGGTAAACACTAGAGTAAACACCTATTTACACCCTTGCTACACCCTCAAATACAAATGAAAACAAGAAACGCGTTCCTCCCACAGGAAAAATCTTCCCTTAATGTAACTTCCCTTAATGTAAATTCCTCTTCTCCCTTATGTATTCTCCTTCTTTCTTCTCCTTCCGGTACCCCCCCCCCTCCCCTCACACACACCTTTATCCCTCCTCCTCTCTTCCTTGCCTCTCCCTTTCTTCTCTGCCTTGTTCCCTCCTTCACCTCTTCTCTTTCGTTCCTCCATCTCTCTTTCGTCTTTTCTCTCCTCTTTTCCCTCTTATTCTTAATCTCCCCCACTTCCCCTTCCGTCTCTTTATCTTCTTTTCTAT
>NC_051418.1:27852617-27853656 GCF_015228065.2 Penaeus monodon
ATCTGCCTCACCCGTTCGATTCCGTAGGTAATGACTTCCCTTAATGGCTTACCTCATGGTGTAATTGTCCGGGAATTAAGACGAAGCCAAGATCGCTATCTCAATTCAAGACCTATTTAACCTTATTTATTAAGACCCATTTAACTTTTTTATATATTTTTTTTATATCTTTTTACTAATACTTATTTAGCCCTATTTACTATATGTTTTAACCCTATTTACAAGACTTTCTTTTAATCCTATTTACAAGACTGTTGTAAGCCTATTTACAAGACTATTGTAAGCCTATTTACAAGACTTATTTTAAGCCTGTTAACAAGACTTCATTTTAAGCCTGTTAACAAGACTTTATTTTAACCCTATTTTCAAGACTATTGTAAGCCTATTTACAAAACTTTATTTTAACCCTATTTACTAAGATCTAGTTGAGATTATTTGTTAAGATTTAACGCTTTTTGCTAATACCCACTTTAACCTCCTTTTCTAAGACCTATTCAGTCCTATTTGTTATTCAATAAGACATATATAATCCTATTTACTAAGGCCTATCTAACCCTATTTACTAAGACCTAATTTTAACCCAATTCACTAAAATCTATTTAAACCTATTTACTGAGACTAATTCTAACCCTATTCATTGAGACTTTTTTTTTTACTTATTTACTAAGACCTATTTTAACCCAATTCACTAAGACTTAGTTTAGCCCTATTTAACTCAAATCTGGCCTTCACCCCCCCCTCCCCCCTTGTTTACGTGTGTTTCAATGGTTTGTTAAGACCTATAATAACGCTGTTGATATGATTACGTTGCGGGGTAAATTATGATGCGAATTTGCAATGCTGGGGGGGGAGGGGGAATAGAGGCTAAGTTAAAAATGCAACAATAACCTTAATTGCAGCGAGCTATCTGGTCGCAAAATAAAAAAAAATGAATAATTATAATTGCTAAAGAGAACTACTGAAGGTAAGAAAGAATTTAATGACATCCTTGCTGTTAATTATGCACGAAATTGGTCGTTGGACGAAATATCCCCTATGT
>NC_051418.1:27853684-27854055 GCF_015228065.2 Penaeus monodon
TCAGTCGTTATTGAGAACATGCTACTGACACTGATAATTAAGATCAACTTTGATACTGTCTTTAATTACCTGATTATTTTAGCTCTACCGGCATCACGTTTCAGCCATGTCAATAACTGATATAAAAACGGCCAGGAAGGAACATGGAAACTACATACAAACTATAAAATATCAGAAACAACCAATTTGCATGTTTCTTCGGACAATCTTTGTGAAATTTCCCCCCTGTTATCATTTACGTTTAGTAATAGTTGTGTCAGGGTCTCACAAACATTGTTTTTTTATGGCATGGTAGATAGGCTTGTGATAAGATACATGAGCAAGTATGACGTTTGTGTACATATTTGAAGATAAGATAGGAGTGTTTATAG
>NC_051418.1:27854404-27854560 GCF_015228065.2 Penaeus monodon
CACCTCCATTAGGACAAACTATTTTAATTTCTTAAATGTTTCGGCGTCGTTTTTCTTTAGTCCCCCCTGTGGCATCGTTCCAATATGGATGAGAAGGTTAAGTTCTGATAATTTTTAAGAGAATGTCACCGCGTGTGAAATTTCTTGTCGGGAGGC
>NC_051418.1:27854854-27854922 GCF_015228065.2 Penaeus monodon
AATCTTGTCCATACCATATTATCTATTCGTACATATGCATGGATACCACGATTTTTTTGACATTTATG
>NC_051418.1:27855786-27855859 GCF_015228065.2 Penaeus monodon
ATAAATAAAGATAAATCAAAACACAATAAAAGATTCCATTATAGAATCCTTTATCCCGAACCACTCTCCCCAT
>NC_051418.1:27855982-27856076 GCF_015228065.2 Penaeus monodon
GGGAAAACAGAGCCCGGAGAAGGAGGACAATTTCCTACCCTCGAGCCAGGAGGAAAACACTTCCTTCCTGCCTTCGAAATAAGGTGTTTCCCCT
>NC_051418.1:27856539-27856678 GCF_015228065.2 Penaeus monodon
ATGGCTGCTCTCCTTCAGAAATGTTTTCTGCCGAGAACTTACACAAGGAATGTTATTCGAAGTTCTGGCAATATCAATTTCGTATTCCGGACTGTCCCAAGCGGCCTTCAAAGTTTAGCGTGAGTTGTGCATTAAAAGA
>NC_051418.1:27856846-27857465 GCF_015228065.2 Penaeus monodon
AAGACAGAAATAAAGGGGAAAAAAGAAAAAAAGAGAGGAAGAAATAAGGAAAAATATAAAAAAGAGAGAAATAAAGAAAGGGAAATAAGAAAACAGGAGAATAAAGAATAGACAGAGAAAGACAAGAAAAGAAAGAGAAAAGAGAGGAAACAAAGAAAACTGAAATAGATAAAAAATGAAAAATAAAGGAAAAACATGAAAAGGAGAGAGAGACAGAAATGAAAAAGGGAAATAAGAAAAAAGGAGAAATAAAGAAGGAAAGATGATAGAAAGACAGAATAAGGAAAAACCGGAAAAAAATATAAAGAAAAAAAGAAAAAAGAAAGAAGTATAGAAATAAAGAAAAGGAAATAGGATATAAGAAAAAAAGAAAAAGAAAAAAACGAGATAAAGACAGAAATAAAGAAAAAAGAGAGAATGACAGAAAGACACAGAAAAAAAAATCCTTGCAAAGTGTACTTCTATATTCATTTCTTAATTTTCTTTTCTTTTCTCTTTTTTCTTCTTCATTTATTGTCTTTTGTTATTTCACGGCGAGAGAATTACGTGTATTGTGTTTTGCGAAAGAGACAAGTTTTGTGTTTTAAGTTTCACATTGGTCAACATTTCTAGGAATATT
>NC_051418.1:27858033-27858853 GCF_015228065.2 Penaeus monodon
TTGTTCAGAGAGAGATGACTCATACTGGAGTGGTTTCTGAGTTCTACAGACATCATAACTGAAAAAAAAAAAATTGTTTGTTTTAATTTCAGGTCTCTTTCGGTTCAAAATTTAGGGTAAACGCTCTTGGCTAAATATCCCTAACGATGAAGCAAAGTCCCAATTGTTAGAAACGTAATTTTATTTATTCCGTAAGAATCTTCACCTCTCCTATCACAATGTCTATTTTTTAAAAGTCCCATACATTGGTTCATTAATGTAGTATAGTCTTGCGTAGCAACTAGAAAAGAGGACTATCTGCCCTCTGTTGTCTTCTTGTTTAATGGGTAACAGGCTGACAATAACTAATATTCTGAGGAAATTGGTGTCTATAGCGCACTTAACACTGAAAACGTTAGATGATTGGTAGTTTCCTGAACATTCTGAGTGTGTCTCTTTATGTAGGCCATCCGGAACCCTGTTGGCTGTTATATATTCCACCTTCTTTAAACGTACGGTAAGGTTTTCGTTTTCATCTAAATATCCAGGAAGTAGAATCCAATTGTGCAGGAGCTTTTATAGAAATATATATATTCATCCCTTTTTTTATTTTGGTTTATGGATACTCCCAACAGCAGGAAGCGCTAAGGAAATTATTTAAATAGAAATACATTACTAGCCTACGTTATAACAAGCCAGCCAAGCCGAAGTGTACCTGGGAACCGTGTTGTCTGACCCTTACCTGCAGACCCCTTAGGGAATGGTAACCCTCTTCATATAGGACGAGGGGAAAATTAGCCCCTTTTGGGTCGCTGTGAATTCGACCCCCCCTCCCCCTCCC
>NC_051418.1:27859672-27860202 GCF_015228065.2 Penaeus monodon
AGAATTCAAATAATCTGCTGTCCGAATAGCAGCAGCGGAGATAAGCGGGAGGGTGGCAGATTGGCTGTACGTGAACCAAGATTCGTTTCACAGAATGCTTCGAAGCATGTTTCGAGAAAAGGATGTGGTTCTGGTGTTTGTTTTGTGTTATTCTTCATTTTGATTATGGTCACTTAAAGAGATATAGAGAAAGAGTGGGAAAGAAGCGAAAAGAATAAGAGAAAGAGAGAAAAAGAAAGAAAAAAAGAACAAATATAGATCAACCTTTTTTGTCTTTAAATGTGATTTCTCTTATTTTTTGTAATGTGTTCTTTGTAAGGAAGGAGTTTCATGTCAATGGTTCATTTGTCGTCGTTTTTATCTAATTGTGAACGGTATGACATTTTTTGCGTTATATAAAGTTCATCAACATTTATTTCTTATGTTCAATCACTATGGATAACTTGAAATTATTATGATGTAGACGATGAAAAACGATTGTGATAATTGTGATGACGAAGAAAAAGATTATTCATGAGTATGACGATGAA
>NC_051418.1:27860232-27860449 GCF_015228065.2 Penaeus monodon
GCGATAAAAACGGAAAATAACTGATATTTTCGTTTTATACATACACAGTCTATTATTAGTGACCTCAATATTTGCATGCAATATTTACCCTTTGTTTTGTTAAACGTATAGTGGCATTGTTAGATTACTCTTATAACCACTGGATCTATTTTAATGTTACAGGGCACTTTCAAAGAATCTAAATTGATACAGAGATTACACGTCAACGAAAGAAGTC
>NC_051418.1:27860472-27860659 GCF_015228065.2 Penaeus monodon
ACCGTGAAAGTAAAACAAGATTTTTTTTTTCACTCATACAACAAAAATCTTTATGAAAAACATGATTCTGGGTGAGTTTAACTCTGTATAAGATATTAAAAATGGGGTAGGTAAATTAACAAATAAAGAGGATTCGTACCAATATTAGTGATTTTTAGAATTAGTAATACCAACATTAAGTATACTT
>NC_051418.1:27860702-27860858 GCF_015228065.2 Penaeus monodon
ATAAAACCAGAGATAAAAGATAAAGTAAATATGTCCACCTTGGCAAATTCTCTGCTATCAAATGGTGATAATTGTAAAGATAATGAATATTTTAAGGTTATATCGGCAATTGTCACAAATATTCCAAAGTATCTGATTTTATTTATTTTCATTTAT
>NC_051418.1:27860967-27861568 GCF_015228065.2 Penaeus monodon
CAAATGTGACTTGTTTTTAAATGATCTTAAGATGTTGATTAAGTAAAGGTAGATTGTTTTTTTTTTTTTCATGAAGCAAACTATTATGAATGGTATTTTTACATTGTTTATTGGAAATATATTATTGAACTAAGGCGTTTTTAAATCATAAAGCAAAATATGAAAATGTATATTTGAAAATATGAAAAGTATATTTGACATCTTTTTACAGTTATGTATGGCATTATTTGACCACCGATTTTTTTAAGTAATGATAAAGGATAAGGATACTTAAAAAAAGACAAAGAATAACCTTAATGTGCAAAGATAATAAAAACAAGGGGAAAAAGAAGCTCTGTGGGCATATTACACAATTTTCCACAAGGATAAGACTATAAAACAATTCGAAAAGCTCTGCCGGGAAAGGGGAGAGAGAGAATGGCACAGGGATTGAATTCAGTAAACTGGTTTAGCTTGAGTACAAGAAAAAAAAAAAAGACATTGCAATGGGACTCGAATGGCATAATGGTACAATAACTTTTATTTGAAAAGTGTGGCGCAGAAATGAACACAGAGATGGTACGAACTTTAGTCAACAAGTTTCTGAGGATGATAAAGATAA
>NC_051418.1:27861646-27861938 GCF_015228065.2 Penaeus monodon
TAACAGCCATGGGGGAGAAATTTGGAAAAAAAAAGTAAATAACTTGTCAAATAAAGTATATAAGGAAGACGGATGTAGCGCCATAGAAAATATTAGATTCCGTCTATAATAAAATAAATTACTGATGTCGAGACGCACCATGTTATTTTTTTTTATCGGATATATGTATGTTATAAGACAAAAAAAAAATCTATATCTTCATCAAGAGGATGCCATATCAACCGTATTTAGTCTTTCTCTCCACACACATTGAAGGTTAAAAAGGCAACAAGAATCTATTCAATAAATAATT
>NC_051418.1:27861985-27862166 GCF_015228065.2 Penaeus monodon
CCACACTACACAGCACATAAGTTCAAGATCTTGTTAAATGTAAAGGACCTTAGTGCACGCGTCTTCCGTAACATAATTTGCATACTCACTGAAGTTACGGATTGAAATCGTGCCAGTGCCGCGATGGGAGGGTCAGTGGCTGCTCGGAGGCGAGACGATCCCTTGAGAGGAATGGGGGAAG
>NC_051418.1:27863428-27863495 GCF_015228065.2 Penaeus monodon
GTAACAAATGACAGAAAAAGGACAAACAGTGATACAAACACAGAAAGAGACAGAGAGGTTTAGACGA
>NC_051418.1:27863514-27863752 GCF_015228065.2 Penaeus monodon
GTCGAAGATCCAGACATCGCAACCTTTCAGACATTCCTTCCCGAGCTCGCGTTCAGGTCCTCCGAATCACTCGTCCGTCTCGCGGAATCCTCGTCGCTAAACGGGAAATGCATATTGAGTGTCACTAGACACTATTATCGCTAACGTCTCCGATCGATTGCTGTGCTTGAATCAAAAGATAGGATTGCTGATTTGCTATGATTTTGTGATCAGAAATTTTGAAATAATGCAATGATCA
>NC_051418.1:27864558-27865199 GCF_015228065.2 Penaeus monodon
CACATTGTAGAGATTTCCGAAGTTTGGTAACTGTAATAATTATATCCTACTGTATAAGACGTATCTAACGATCGTGTATGAATTGAAAGCTTATCATTGATGCATGCCTTGTGAAATGATATTATATCATCTTTTGTAATTGATAATGACAGTGCCTACCGCAGTGCATTTTGCTATATTTTATGTAATACTGGGATGGAAATTCGTAAACAAAGAATGATATTCAAAAGTTGCTGAATGAAAAGAAACGCAAAACTAAAATAAATATTTTTCCAACTTAAACATTTCCACACACCAAAATGTTTAGTAACTCTGACTTCCTAACTTTTGATGTTACCGATTTTTTTGGTCCGGTGTATTTAATATTTTACCTTGTGTTTTTTTCTTGGATTATCGGCAGTCGGTAACTTTTTAAACTACTTCATGTGCATGTGACTGGAGGTTTGAAATGTCAGAATCTGGGGTGATCTCAGGAGTGTTTGTTTGTATTACAGCTTTTTGAGTAGATTTTTAATTAAACAGGAAATGATGTATTATGCGGAAAATGACAGAATGAAGCAATCTACCAATTTATCCTTCGAATGATTCGAAATTTATTTTGGACCAGATATAGATTGCAAAAAAGAAACATCGTCAGCATT
>NC_051418.1:27865533-27865708 GCF_015228065.2 Penaeus monodon
AGTCGCAAATTCCGCAATTTCACTCAAAAATTATTTCTCTGTTAAAATGAAAAATTCAGTCATCTACTCTTAACCTTTAAAAAAACACGGCTATTATGTACCTTACTCATCTTAATGTGACAAACAAATTTATATTTTTACCACAAACTATAATCTACTTCATCTACCCCAGATA
>NC_051418.1:27865738-27866670 GCF_015228065.2 Penaeus monodon
CAAAAAGCAATAAAAAAATATAAGAAGAGCTTTTTAAGCATAAGCGTTATTCACCAGCCAGTACTTGATAATAGCTATATCACTGAATATTCCTTAAATATTCATTCTTGATTAATTACTGATCTACAATGGATCATCGGTCAAAATCTATCGTATGTAAACCCTAATCAGATCTGGAAACTTGCATCCAAACAGTTGAGGCAACACCACAGGTAGTAAGTAGCTTATAGCCTATTTAGCAGACGGAGACGGGGCAACAGAGCCGCATAAGAGAGAGGAACTTGGGGATAGACAAAACACCTGCCCAGAGTATCACATATTGAAATAAAAAAGCAGCTTGCAAATTCTGCTGAAATATAGAAAGTTTATATTTTGAAACCCCCAAGAGAAAGGCACATATAACTGCGCAGAAAAATGGTAATCGCTAGCTAACGATTGCTAAACATAACTAAAACAAGCCTGCCAGATTTTCGGAATTCGTCTGCTATGTGGAGCCGCTAAAGGTTTATTCAAGGAAATCTACATTTTTGGACTTTTTTGAGAGACAAAAGATAATAACACGGCAGAAACCACTGTAAAGGCATTTTATATTCTTATTCTAGTTGCCTACTTAAAACACCCCGGAAACGGTACATGGCTAAGAAATGTTCAAATGTGCGATTAGTCCGTTTCGAATCCTCCATGCAACAATGATTCGAATCCTTTGCTCGCCATTTTATTTATTTTATGCTCTATATGAATAGAAAGGAAAAGCTGGCTCGATTTTCCTTTATAGTTTTATTTTCATCGTATTTCCAGACTCAAAGTTGGACTTCTTTTTTTTTACTTTCCCGCTTTGTTTATGTTTGAAAATACGACATAGAAAAAAGGTTCACTTCTCTGGGAAAGTTTCCCCTAAAAAAAGAGTTTCACTTTTATGAGTATCTAAAGAA
>NC_051418.1:27866735-27868088 GCF_015228065.2 Penaeus monodon
AAGAAAGTGGCCTGGAGGGCAGGCTGAGATTCGCCAGGGCAACACACTGTCGCCATTTGTATACGCTTTCATGTCTCATCTCTTTTAATTTCTGTAACAGTTATCCTTACGCCAGCTGATATCTTCTCAGACCTGTGAGCCGGTGTTAAAAATAGTGATGATATATTGGGTCTTGCGTATCTATACTGTCATTATCAGAGTAAAACACAGACTTATTGTTTTTACGTATTTTCCTGTTTAAACTATTTTCAGTGAACTTTCATTAAAAAGAAAGACTCTGAAACAGAACATGTGAAATTAGAAGGAAAGCATGAATATTTGCCATGCAAATACTCTTCGTGGTGCCTATACGTGACTGTATGAGAGTTGATATATATGTATGAGCAAATACCCATACATACATGCTAACACTTCTACGGCCACGTAGATATTAATTTGTTGAATGAATTACTTCTTCAGGAAAATCTAACGACCAACCTAAGAAAACCTGGTTCATAAGATGTGTAAAAAGGGTGTAACTTTTTTCAGTCTCTCTGTCTCTGTCCCTTCTTCAATATTAAATTTCACACACAGAAAACAAAACTGCAATCCTAAAAAAAAATAAGGAAATGAAAAAGTTTAGAGGAAAAGAAAAGGTATAAGAAAAGAAATATACTGAAATAAAATAAAATAACCCATATAAACTGTTATTCTATTTCTCTAGTTTGCTTTGATAGCATATAATGAAAGTACAGCGATCCGAACAGGAAATCAGTATCAGACAAGAAAATTGAAAAAGAAGAAAAAAAGAAAAATGTTCGCATTGTAGGAATTAATTTTGCAATTGTTTACAGGTATTTATATAATTGCACACACATACCTTCTCCTTCGCTTTTTCATTTCCTAGTAAAAATGTAACAATAATCAAGGTAATTGCAACTCTAAATGACTCGGAAGACGCTAATCTCCACCGTCACTTCACTCTAAAATGATCTCTCTGCTAAAAGAAAACTTCTTACGGTTAAAATATTCTTCAATCTACCTTCATCTACATCTACTTACAAAACCACTACTATAATCTACCTTAGTGTGTAAAAGAAATCTTTTTACCACATAACTGACTTCATCTATCCCGGATATATTATAAAAAAAGTAACATACCGAATAAGAAACCCCATAAAAAGTTGTTGTTTTTTATGAGCAACACTTGACAACTACTGGTGTATTATTATAGTGAATATTCCTTGAACATCATTATTGATCAATTACTCATCTATGGCGGATCAAAATCCAATTAATGTCTGTACATTATAGTCAGATATAGATGGAGAAGTCCTGCATTCATCCACACAGTCGAGGCCGTACCACTTGCAC
>NC_051418.1:27868106-27868502 GCF_015228065.2 Penaeus monodon
TTAGCTGCCTATTTAGCAGACGGAGACGGGGGTAACAGCACCGCATAAGGCAGAGGAACTTAGAAGGCAGACGAAACATCTGCGCAGAATATCACATTGTCAAATCGACTACCAGCTTGCAAATTCTGCTGAAATGTGTTAATGAGGTATTCAGTAAACCTAAGAGAAAAGCACAAATAACTGCGTAGAAAAATGGTAATCGCTTGCTACGACTGTTATCGGAATTTACCTGCTATGCGGAAACCCGCCGAAGAGTTATTCAAGAAAATCTATATGTGATACTCTTTGGAGGGATAAAAGTGTAATGAGACGAGAAAATGCGTTGTACACACATTTTATATTCTTAACGTAATTGCCTATTCATTCATAGCAAACTTGATACGGTGTATAATTACA
>NC_051418.1:27868547-27869000 GCF_015228065.2 Penaeus monodon
ATACAACAATGATTCGAATCCTTGGCTCGCCTTTTAAATCTTTTTACTGTCTATATAAGGTAAAAGCTGGTTCGTTTTTCCTTTACTTTTCGACATTAATTATATTTGGAAAGACAGAGTTTAACTCCCTTTTTTATTTTCCTACTTTGTTTATACTTGAAAATGCGAAAGAAGAGATTCGTTGGCTTGAGAAAGTTTCCCCTAAATATAATAGGCAGTTAAATTTAAACTTTATTAAAGAAAATGGCAGAGAGAGGCTGAGGCTCGCCAGGGAAACACTATGGCGGCATGTAGATACTCTTTCTTCTGCTATATTTATTTTACTTCTGTAACGGATATCCTACGCCAGCGGATATCACCTGTGACCTGTGAGCTGATATTTAAAGATATATATATTATCTTGTTGCGTGTGTATGTACGATGCCATTTTACGTAATTACACACGATCACGTG
>NC_051418.1:27869305-27870193 GCF_015228065.2 Penaeus monodon
AAACAAAGACAAGAATAAGCATAGTAGCTAACTCGAAATCAGTCGGAGACAGGCACAATCCTCCAATCCTTTCTTAACAAAATATATTTCGAACACACAAAGATATTTTCATATAGACACAAGCGCAATCATCAGCCAGTATTGACAACCCCTGGTCTTGTTATAAGTACATGTTCCTTAATCTCTGATTGCTCACCTGCGATGAATCACCACCAAAATCTAAGTAATGTTTGTAAATCATAAAAATAGTGGAAAAAACAGGACACAAAACGCACGCACAGCTAGTTACCGATTTAGCAGTACAAGACGGGACAACAGAACCGCATAAGGCAGAGGAACTTAGGGAAAGACAAAAACCTGCGCAGAATATCACATTCTGAAATCGGCTACCAGCTTACGAATTCTACTGAAATTTGTAAAGAGAGTATTTTAAAACCCTAAGAGCAAGGTACAAATAACTGCGCAAAAAAAACGGTCATCGCTGGCTAACGAATGCTAAGAAAACCGAGGACAGAAATTCTGCTATACGGGCAACCATTAAAGGTTTATTCAAGGAAATCTATATTTTTGATTCTTTGGAGGGACAAAGGAGTAATAACAAGAGGAGAGATGCAAAGACATTTTAAATTCTTACTTTAATTGCCTTACTATTCGAAACTAACAGGAAACGGTACAAATTCAAGAAATTTCCATAAAAATGTTGTACGGATAAGCCGTTTCGAAACCTGCTAACAACAGTGATTCGAACCCTTGGCTCATTTTTTTTATATATGAATAAGGAGCAAAAGCTGGCTCATTTTTTCTTTACATTTATACATTCATTTAATCTCAACACACAAAGTGTGACCCTTTTTCTTATTTTCCCACTTTGTTTATATTTGAAAATAC
>NC_051418.1:27870862-27871071 GCF_015228065.2 Penaeus monodon
TATAGTTTCCATTTGCAGATTATGGCCCCTACATTCTGCTACCTGGCTCCCAGTTTGGGAACCGCGGCCTAAATACAGACAGTTTCACTTATAAAATTAGAGTCTCGACAAAGCTACACATTGTCATTTGTATATCGTTTTCTGTATATTATATCATTTATTTTTGTAAGACCTAAATATGCGCCTGTGACCTTGGAGCTGATATGAAA
>NC_051418.1:27871392-27872101 GCF_015228065.2 Penaeus monodon
TTTCGGAAGGTTCCTTGAAACCCTAAGACTAAGGCACAAATAACTGTGCAGTTGAAACCAAAGAAATAGTTCTATATTACCGAAATTCATCCGCTATACGGAAATCTATATTTTGGACTCTGTGGGGGATAAAATAGTAATAGCAAGAGGGATAATATTGTAAAAGGTATTTTATATTCTGTTCCTTATTGCCATCTTATAAGAAAAACAAACAAACAAACCTGGTAACGATACATAACAATGCCCATTAGAATGTGCGAACAAGACATTTCGAATCCTCCATATAACACCGGTTCGAAAATTTGTCTCGCCCTTTTTAGTTCCTTATGAGTAGAAAGCAAAAGTTTACTTATTTTCCCTTTATTTTTCCCAATTTCATTAAAATTTTAGGGAAAAAAGAAATGACTCCCACATATTTAATCATATTCGCAAATGCGAAACATGAACTTGGGAAAGTATACCCTAAATAGAGGCAGTTTCAGTTTTAATCTTATTCCTAAGAAAATGGCAGGCTGGGGCTCGCCAGGTCAACACGGAGTCGCGTTTTTAATATCATTTCATTCAATTTATTTCTTTTACTTTCATAACTACTAGTCCAACACCAGCAGATATTTCTTGTGACCTATACGCCAATATTGAAAGTTAAAGATTATTACACTCTTTCGTGTGTACTTATGCTTTCGTTCTCGTAGGAAAATGCCAAACTCAT
>NC_051418.1:27872230-27872598 GCF_015228065.2 Penaeus monodon
CTATCAAGTTCCAGTAAGAGGAAGTGCATACATGTGATGTTAGAAGGAAAATAGAAATAAATGATGGAAAAGGTCCATCTTACGTGTTGGACACTTAAAATAATGAAAAAAAGTTTATGATGGCATTGCTATTTCGGTAAATATTTATACATACACATCACAGTCGTTCTCGCGTCCACAGCCCTTAAAAGACCCTTACAGAATAACCTTTGATCACAGTTAAACATATACTTACACATGCACCTAAATGTACGCACGCGTGTACTCGGAAAACCAAAGTTCTATTCCTGTAAATGTTCTTCATTATCACAACAGGCAAGAGAAATTTGGTGGAACTTGCCGATGGTTTGTGGTCATCATATGTTCCA
>NC_051418.1:27873017-27873184 GCF_015228065.2 Penaeus monodon
GTGCACCTTGAGCGTACTATGCAGCCATATATATCACGACCTGCCAGAAACTTTTTTTTATTATTATTATCAGGGACAATAAAAATAAATCAATAGACTAATAAAAGGAATCTGTAAAATGACGTCTCTGATTGGAAGAAGTAATAATGGTGATAATCATAATCACA
>NC_051418.1:27873353-27873424 GCF_015228065.2 Penaeus monodon
CTTGTGAAGATATTTTATACTTTTTTATTCTGTGGTCCACGTAAATATATAATAATCTCCATGGCCCCGAT
>NC_051418.1:27873527-27873599 GCF_015228065.2 Penaeus monodon
TTTCATATAAAAATGCGTGTATTTTTGAAGCGAATTGTTCACAGAATTTTATACAGGATATCTTGAGAGTAA
>NC_051418.1:27874159-27874383 GCF_015228065.2 Penaeus monodon
TATACGCTCAGAGGTATATATATACAACTCACTTTCATTTAAAAAATAATAATGTTCAAGTGTAAAATTAACTTAAGTGAGACCTTCATGTTAATTCATGATTTCTTGAATACTCTTATATATCAACTGAATAATTTTAAAGTGAATGAAATAATGAAATATTATGCAGTGTTATTATTATCATAAAGGACATTAATACATGAAGCTAAAAGGTGATTGAATTA
>NC_051418.1:27874767-27874971 GCF_015228065.2 Penaeus monodon
CAGTTAATCGAAACCAAGCCACATGGTAAGATAATGTATAACAGGCACACCTCCGATTTTCCGGCACCCGATAACCCGGCACCCCTTCAATCAAGCGGACACTCGGATATCCCGCGACTGTCGGATTAATGCAAACGGCGGCCACTGTGGCATTGATAGTGGCACTGGATCTCTTAATTGGAATCAGGGCCAGCAGGTTGCATG
>NC_051418.1:27875017-27875388 GCF_015228065.2 Penaeus monodon
GTCTTTGGTAAGGTCTTTTTTTTTTGGGGGGGAGGGGGGTTTATCAAATAAATAGATATCTTGGTAACTTTTTTTTCTTTATTTAGCATTTATGTTAATTTCTAAAAAAGGAGGATTAACATAATTTTACTAAATAAATAAATATCGTGATTTTTTTTTGTGATATTCCAAAAAGAGGTTTTCAGACAATATCATCGAATAAATTGATACCTTGGTCAGTCTTTCCTTTGTTAATCACTTTTTTATGTTTCTAAAAATAATAGTTCGGACAATTTTATCAAAGATATCCTGGTCACTCTTTCTGTATCAAACATTTGTGTGACCCCCCCCCAAAAAAAAAAAAAAAATCAGACAATTTTCATAAAACCTTT
>NC_051418.1:27875516-27875777 GCF_015228065.2 Penaeus monodon
TATTCTGTGAGAGTGTCCAGAAAGAGTGGTTCAGTTTTTTTTAGGAAGTTTCATACGAAGATATAAAATCTAAATACTTATAACAAATGCTAGGTATAACATGATTTTTGTTAACTCTCCTTCAGTTAGTATTTTCATTTGTAAATTCATAATCAAAATTAAAAAAATTATGCCTAATAGTTATAATGATACTAACTGCTTATCATGATAATATGTTTATATGCTAATGATTCTAGTCTAATGATGCAAATAACAAAAATT
>NC_051418.1:27876093-27876238 GCF_015228065.2 Penaeus monodon
AAATGAACGTTCCCATTAGATCAAAACATCAAATGAAAAACAAGACTGATTTCGATTATTACGATAAGATTTATAATTCGACCTTCCCGGTTCCGAGCGACATGTCCAGTGATCTGATGAATTAACGAGATAAGTTCTGTTTATC
>NC_051418.1:27876855-27877159 GCF_015228065.2 Penaeus monodon
TTTTGCATTTGCAGCACAAGATCAGGTTTAAATGCCGATAATTTGCAGAAAAAAAGGCTTTTACATGATATATTCCATAACTGTAATTTTGTTCATCATCTGGGAGGCTGTTCAATACAAGTTCACATGAGTCACAGTGATGAATAAAATACCTTCTTTTTAAATCATAATGCTTCATAAAATACAAAAGGCTACTAAATGCATTTTTGTATTCTTCATTAAAACTTAAATGTCAATACGATGTTAACTTTTATGGAAAGGTATGTTTAACGTAAAAGATTCAAGGGGGGGGGGGTATAGTGAG
>NC_051418.1:27878148-27878658 GCF_015228065.2 Penaeus monodon
GTACCGTTTTATATTACCCAGATCTCCAGTCCGCACAGGATGACAACGGCAGAGGATAAGCAGCTTCCTGATCTTACAAAGGCTGAAATCTTTGAATGCGTACTTGCTGAGGCGACTGAATGCAACGGCGCCAAAGCTCATTCTGTTTCGGCCTCACAGACGATTTTTGGCTTTTGTTTTTTGGTGGTTTTAGGTCTTCGCTAGCGTTGAACCATTGGATATTTTGGTTCATTTAAGGCCCTCCTGGTTGTTAAGAGTAAAGTAAGGATACGATATAATGATGATAATGATAAGGAATTGATGGTCGTTATGTGTTTGTCAGTCGGAAATGACTTTCTTGTCTTGTCTAAATATGAAGTGAATTATTGCTAAAGGAAATATACTTTCCGATTTCTATCTTCAACATTGATATTAAAAGTTGTTGTTTATTACATCAGAGTTTTAAAAAAAAATGGCTAAAACTAGATAAAAGAACGCCCAAGTTGTTAAATTTCTGAGGATCGCAAGTCC
>NC_051418.1:27878682-27878905 GCF_015228065.2 Penaeus monodon
TTAGAAAGCACTAATTTATAGATAAGATCGCTTAAGATGCAAGAAGATTTAAATGAAAATGATCATTAAATCAAAAGTTATATTGTCAGTCATTACTGATAGGGCCTAGCCAAGGCTTCTTTTTAATTTGCTTTATTCTAAGAACAAAAAGATCAATAATAATTACTATATTGTTGAATCTTTTGTGTTTTTTGTAGCTTTACTATTTTCATTAATTTATCAT
>NC_051418.1:27880124-27880316 GCF_015228065.2 Penaeus monodon
TCCTTTGACATAGCTCTGGGTATTTGTTTCATATGAATGTAAAATTTCTAACATTTTTTCAAAGACTAGGCTTTTAACATGAAAACTATATGTGCCATGGCCCATAGAATAGAGTCGATTTATGAAATTATCCTTCTGTTCATTAATTTATTCCATTTTTGAATTGCGTCTTGTTTTGCATTTTTATTAAAA
>NC_051418.1:27880547-27880641 GCF_015228065.2 Penaeus monodon
GTTTTCTGATATCATGAGACATAATTAAGAGTCCTTTAATGGCGAAAATTTCTCTAGTTTCTCCTGCACAGAATCGTTATCTTGTGGAGAAATA
>NC_051418.1:27880761-27880857 GCF_015228065.2 Penaeus monodon
CACTTCTTCATTCCGAAATTGAATTGTTTCTTAAAATCTGATGCAAAATATCATCAAATTAAATCAAAATCATGAAAACTGTCTACGATACTGAGT
>NC_051418.1:27881004-27881394 GCF_015228065.2 Penaeus monodon
GAACTTTGGATGGACTTCTAAGCCAAAGATAAATATATTCTCCCAAGGTAATGAATAACATATTAAGCTTATTCATTGCAACATTTACGTCATCTCTTGTGATTAAGAACTGACAACCTAAAACCTGTAGTGAAAAAAATCAGGAAAAAAATTGTACCAAAGGATCAGGTTTTAAAAAATGTCAGTAAGTATTATTCGCCACAAAACAGTTTTTTTTCTTCCACATAATCTCTCTATTTTGCGTCAAGAATTGTCCTGCTTTCGCAAACAAGATAAAAGATAAAAATGCAAATGGAAAAATGACTACGAGAGAATCACTGTTTTCTTTCATTTTTTTAGAATATAAAATAGGATTTCAGAATCTGTCTTTCGAATATCCACCTGGAATAG
>NC_051418.1:27881682-27881996 GCF_015228065.2 Penaeus monodon
GCGCGCGCGCGCGCAAAGTAGAGACTTATCCGATTATATGATATTGTTTTTCGGATGAATATTAATCGCACCAAAATCCTTATGGTTGAGATCGCTTTTATTATGTTAAAAAATCCAATTAATCAAATTATTTTCCCAATTATTTGTCACGGATTTCAATCCTATAATCTGAATAATACATCAAAAAGATATATTTCCAGCGATTGGATGAAAATCATAACAAATTCCAATTATTTTTTCCTCTGTAGTTTTTTTTCTTTTTTTCCCCCAAAATTATGTTTCTTTCTTGCGAGTTTCCTTCACATAACTTTTAT
>NC_051418.1:27882018-27882259 GCF_015228065.2 Penaeus monodon
ATCCTAATTGTAAAACTGGACACGAGAAAGAGAAAAAAGAGAGAGAGAATGCTATAAAATCAAGGAATTTATGCAAAACTAGCGTATCCTTCCTCGTTAACCAAAAGTTCGCACGCTTAACAACGCAATTTCTAACCATCGCTTTTTAAACGATCGTTTTCCTCTCCCTCTCCCTCTTATGGTCAATATAACAGCTAGAAAAGAAGAAAAGGAAAAGTGAGCAAGAAGTTCGTTAGAACAG
>NC_051418.1:27882312-27882423 GCF_015228065.2 Penaeus monodon
TTGCCAGCTAGATAAAAAGAACAATTTTGACTTGAATGGATGGCAATCGGATCCTTCCTGTAACAGGGAAGGACGCTACACGGGAGGATGTCCGCCTATGATATTCTCCAG
>NC_051418.1:27883974-27884088 GCF_015228065.2 Penaeus monodon
GAGTAATTTTCACAAGCCAAAGACGTAGACAGCCGCCTACACAGGAAAAATCCCGAGAAAATGTTGCTCTGTATATAAAACACTGATCTTTTTTTCCTTTGTGTCGGCACGTGT
>NC_051418.1:27884170-27884321 GCF_015228065.2 Penaeus monodon
AGTGTTTTTTCTTTCTTCCGACGAAATTAGAAACAATTAATACAGAGAATGAATGGTTGTACAATTTCTAAAGTTCAAAAGAGATAAAGAATATCACATTGTGTAATTCAGTTCGTGTTCGATGTAATTTCTAACGAATAGATCCAGTTTT
>NC_051418.1:27884343-27884772 GCF_015228065.2 Penaeus monodon
TCACAGAACCAGGTATAAGATTTTTTTTCAAAGACATTCTTATAGATCACGAATCATTTTCTTGTTTTTCATAAGTCCTTATCATTTTGCTTCTTTCTCCTTAATCTCCCAAAGCTTGACATTAATTATCACCACTTCCGGGATTGTTTGAGCTCAAAGAAAACGGGTGACTCGATTAATCCCAAGATGATGAAGAAAACATCATTAAAGTTAAAGCTTCATCATATTCACCTGTAGCGATTGTGTGAGCAGGGATGACCTTGTTGCCTTGGAGGAAACAGCAAAATAGTTTTCGTTGTGTTAGTGCTAAAACGTTCTCCAGTTCGACTTCCGGAACATCTAGTAGGGGTGATGAATATGCAAATCAGCTAGCTTGGGTTTCCTTATGTACAGGGACGTTGCGGATTCTGTGCTGAGTGTAGAAATGGG
>NC_051418.1:27885110-27885249 GCF_015228065.2 Penaeus monodon
TTGAGTAGCAAAATTTCTGTAAAATGTGATTTCTTTTCATTAGCTTAGACAGAAACTTTTTACTTCTGAATGTTTAAATCTCTTGTTTGTTACTATAATGATTCTTATGATGCCGACAAAAAAGGGAGAGAAAAAAACG
>NC_051418.1:27885271-27885395 GCF_015228065.2 Penaeus monodon
GGGGGGGGGTGTAATACTTAAAGATAAAGGCTATTGGGCATTGAATTTAATGAAATGGATATACCAATATGCTAGTCTTTTTTTACCCAAACTTTAGTCACCTTCAGCAAAAGCGTTTGAACGA
>NC_051418.1:27885476-27886306 GCF_015228065.2 Penaeus monodon
GAATAACTAGGGAGTAATTTGCGAGTCTGTCTCTTGTGTCTTTAGCTTTTCCTTGCCTGTCGGAATACGCGGGAAATTTGAAAATTTTTTAAGCACTAAGTATCAACGACGATCAGATTGTAATGATCAGAAAAAGGATTTTCAGAGAAAGAAGCGAAAATGTATCCAGAGAAAAGTATAATTCCACATTTTTACATTTCGTAACGAAAGCCTCAATTAACGCAAGTCTATGTAGTATATGTAGTACATCTATGCAACACATGATCATCTAGTATTGAACATATAGGATAGAATATACAAGAGAACATTAATGCCGATGAGAGAGATAGGATAGAGATTATTCAAGCTAAGAAAGGAGGATATATATCTCCCGCCTCCTGTTCCGAGACTAAATCAGAGTACGAACTATTAGATCAAAGACGCAGCCGTTAATGCCGGATCTCGACGCCCTCGCGGGACCGTCAGGTGCGAGGCTCTCCTCCGCCCATCCTGCGTGTGCCTTCGGGCCTCCCGAGGGAGGGCCGCGGCCTCGCCCTCAGCCCTCCGGCGCCCCAGACACGCAGGACGCCCTCCCATCACGTCACGTCTTGCCTCCGCTCCGCGCTCCCGACGTCTGTAGAAGTGACACGAGACGCGAGTACAAAGGCGCGCGAAATGAGATCATGGCTTTGCGAGGAATCCTGTGTCTCGCATCTTTCTCCCGGATCCGCGTCGCCCCTTTGATGTGCTGACTCAATACGGCGGCCGGACGGAGGGGGTTGCGCCGCCGAGCACGGGTGTGGGGCCGCGTCGGGAAAAGAGGCTACGTGGAGACAGGCATCTAGGTTCAG
>NC_051418.1:27886360-27886738 GCF_015228065.2 Penaeus monodon
TGTTGATTATAGCCCTTGTTATTGAACTGGATACGATTATCTTTTTTTTTTTCGTATAAATACAATTTGTTCCCTGTTTGTTAAAAGAATAATTCGAAATTATATAGACAGATTAAATATTTTCTTACGTAATGAAAATTTTGCCTATATGTTAATAAAAAAATATATGCATTTCATTTAATTAATTCAATATTAACAAATAACATATTCTGCGAATTACTTTATTAATATTTCCACAAAACACTATACAGATAATCGCATTTATAAAGTTTTTCTTCACAATAGAAACTGTTCCACTAAAGTGAAATAGATACAAAGACAATGAAATGATTATTTCAACGAAGGATAAAACCTACACGCGCAAATAGATAAATAAAT
>NC_051418.1:27887473-27888188 GCF_015228065.2 Penaeus monodon
GTAAAATTGCTGGGCGACATACGAGTATTCAGACATAGATAACAGAAGGAAAATAACTCAAAGAGGAAGGAGAGAGAGAGAAAAAGAAAGCACTTGTTAAATAATTTACGACATTTTGCACGAGGAAATATACCATAAGCACTGTCACTTCTTCTCATACATGAAGAACACATTTTCACTAGTTTTCTCTAGTCAAAATTATCATTTTTGTAGAACATTTATTATCAGTGTTATCTTGAGTTTTGTCTTTCATTTGGTTTACATTGACGCTTAATCAAAAGCTCTCGGATTACCAGAAGTAAAAAGAAATTTATGGCTTGCTGTGTTTGTAAAGTGCTTGAAATGTTGCATTGGCATATGTTGAGCTATCTTCTTCATGCAAAGATAGATTGGATTGATATAGATAACTTTATCGCAAACTTCTTATCTGTTTTTTTTTTTCTGTCCTCCAAGCATCTCTTTATTCCAAACTTTCATCTATATCAGTTTTTTTTTTTTATTCTTCTATTTCCGTTTTCTCTTAAAATGTTCATATCCTTTTCTTTCTCATTCCTCCTAATTCTCCGTTTCTCCCGAACTTTCATTTTAATTTTTCTAGACTCTCTGTCTCACAAACATCTATTTTGTTCATCTTCCCTTTTTCCCGATTTATTTTATCTATCCATTTTCATCAATTTTTTTTTCGGTCTTCCTCGTTCCCTCACTCTGCCGAACT
>NC_051418.1:27888244-27889148 GCF_015228065.2 Penaeus monodon
CCATTTATCTTTATCCTCGCACTCCCTCCCTTCTAGTATTTTATAGTTCGTATCCCTTTGTATTTTGTTTTTGTTTTTCTTTCGCCATCTATTTATTTATTTGTCTCTTTTATGTTTCCCTTCCCCGTGTTTATAGCTTTATATCTATTGAACTTTATTCAACTCTATATCACATATAACATTATTTAATTCTGTTTTATCTATAACATGTACAACTTCATAAATCCTTGAATAATATTTTTACATGCATTTCGACAATGATTTTCCTTCTTCTGTGTTCATTCATTTTTCTTTTTTATCAAACATTTATATATACTATACGTATGGTGCAATTAAACATATTTTTCAGTATTGTTATACTAAAGTTGGACCTAAAACAATGACAAACATGTATATTTCCTGACATTCTAAGAATATACATTCATACATTTATTCTGACATTATACATTTATATATTACTTTTTAGTGACATCCTGAGAATATACTTTTATACATTTCTGAGAATATACATTTATACATTTTTTTAGAATATACATTTATACATTTTTAAGAATATACAATTATAAATTTCTGAGAATATACATTTATACATTTTTGAGAATATACAATTATAAATTTCTGAAAATATACATTTATACATTTTTGAGAATATACAATTATACTAAAATTGAACCTAAAACTCTCAGTGACAAATATGCATATTTTCAGACATTCTGAGAATTTACATATATTAAGTAGTCTAATGCGGTTTAGAATACACGTAGGTAAAGAATTTGTCATTCCGCGTATTTTACTGGTTTGCGTGATGTCAAGGAATAAAAGTTGGAAAAAAGTGGAATTTAACAGATGAAGGATAGAATGGAAAAATTGAATAGTAGAATTGTGGGATTCTATTTTATCATAT
>NC_051418.1:27889239-27889777 GCF_015228065.2 Penaeus monodon
CTTTCTTTGTGAGTGTGGGTTTTATTCTTAGTTGAAATAATTATTTCATTGTCTTTGTATCTATGTCACTTTAGTGGAGCAGTTTCTACTGTGAAGAAAAAATTTATAAATGCGATTATCTGTATAGTGTTTTGTGGAAATATTGATAAATTAATTCGCAGATTATGTTATTTGTTAATACTGTACTAATTAAATAAAATACACTTATTTTTTATCAACATATATACAAAATATTCATTATGTAAGAAAATGTTTAATGTGTCTATGTAATCTCGAATTATTATTTGATCAAGCAGGGAACAAATTGTATTTATAAAAAACAACAACAACAAGTTAATCGCATCCAGCTTAATAACAAGGGCTATAATCAACAAGGGGGGGGGGAGGTCTAAGAGATGAAAGGAAATAATTGTGTTGAGAAGTCGGTGTCACTATGACCGACCCCTGTATAGCGAACGGTTGAAATTCACGCATTTATCAGTATTAAACAGATCTACTATTAGATATGTCATAAGATGGAGGATATGTACTCTAGTGC
>NC_051418.1:27890163-27891846 GCF_015228065.2 Penaeus monodon
GACGCGGCCCCACACCCGTCCGGCCGCCGTATTGAGTCAGCACATCAAAGGGGCGACGCGGATCCGGGAGAAATTTGCGAGACACAGGATTCCTCGCAAAGCCATGATCTCATTTCGCGCGCCTTTGTACTCGCGTCTCGTGTCACTTCTACAGACGTCGGGAGCGAGGAGCGGAGGCAAGACGTGACGTGATGGGAGGGCGCCCTGCGTGTCTGGGGCGCCGGAGGGCTGAGGGCGAGGCCGCGGCCCTCCCTCGGGAGGCCCGAAGGCACACGCAGGATGGGCGGAGGAGAGCCTCGCACCTGACGGTCCCGCGAGGGCGTCGAGATCCGGCATTAACGGCTGCGTCTTTGATCTAATAGTTCGTACTCTGATTTAGTCTCGGAACAGGAGGCGGGAGATATATATCCACATTCTCTTGGTTTAAATCCGACTAGGCTGTCTTACGTTGTAGGGGAACATCGCCCTGTGATGGTTTACATTGTTCGACGGACTTGTTGAATAAATTAGTTTATCCTCTACTGACATAGTGTCTTGAGATTCAAATCATGAATATCTATATACCAAGGAATTATCCAGAGTCTGAAAACAGTTCTATTTTTATTCTATTGTCGCTCTAACAATTACAACAGCCTATTCGCCGATGAAACCGCGCGTTTCAATTTTCCGCGCACAACGAAGAGAGAACTAATAAACACAAGATAAAGACGATTCTCTCATAAAACTCCTAATATGGGTAGCTCTGAGTAGTTTGCTTTGGTCTAGACATTCTTTCCCGTCGAAAATGTAAATAAAAATAGTATTCATTATTATAAGCGACCATCAAAATTTCTGTGACTTCGATTTTCCGGCAAAGAACAACAAAAGTCCACCGTATTTAACATATTCTGGTAAGTTAAAGCTTAGACCTTTTCATTGTTAGGCAATAAATCCCAAGGATTTCGTAGAGGCAATATTTTCCTTGCAGCATCCGCAGTGACACAGATTGATTCCAATACTCGAGGCATTGTCTTTTTCCGTCTTCATTCGGGTCGACGTTTTTAATGAGTTGCCTCCAGGCCCTCCTGCTGATTCCAGTGTTCGAGGCTTATTACCGTGCAGTATTGGAGAGGAACAGGACTTTTGGATTGGTGGTTGAACTGTAATGTAACACAACACGTGACTGCTTATCGTTCTGCAGACGTTCCCAAAATAAAGATCTTTACAGATAGACACGCAGACCAAAAGTACTCTGGAGTCAGTTTTAGGGAGCAGGAGAAACCCGTCCTGCCAGTGGCTTTGTGGGCGGGTTTTCATTTTGAGGTGGGCGGGGTAAATCCCTCATCACCCCGCCCATGGGTACCGAAACCCTTAGTCCGCCGCCCACTAATGCATGGGTCAATGGAGAGCGGGGCAGGATGATAAAGTAGCATCCACAGTGAGTGATCGCCTTAGGTTTAACGTCAAAGGGGCTCTCCCAGTACGGGTCTAGGCATCCTCCATGGGTAGACCGATTGCTAGCTAGATAGACAGAAAGACGATGTCTCGATAAAGCGAAAGAAAATTCAATCTCGACCTGTAGAAGTAGCTCCGGTCGACGAGCGAATAAAAGTAGCAAATAAAACGTTCACACGGTTTCCCGTTTATTACTGACCTTCAATGAGGTAAAGGAATACGTCAGGAAATCAATGATAACGCGTCAAA
>NC_051418.1:27892054-27892144 GCF_015228065.2 Penaeus monodon
TATAACAGTCGTAATAACGGTAGCGCTATAATAGTATTATCGTTATTAATATAAAAAATACCGATGTCGCTGTTATAAACAACTGTTGCT
>NC_051418.1:27892406-27892765 GCF_015228065.2 Penaeus monodon
CAATGGTGCACGCAAAGAGGGAATTTATGACGAGTGTGTAAAGGTGAATATCTGATAAGGGAAGTTTATTCTGTTAATATAAGTTTTCTCTGATTTTTTCCTGCAATCTTAAACGACACTACTTTTAAGAGGTTCATTATTTTGAATTTTTAAGTCATAAATCTATGTTTTTGTAATATTAAGTCACATTTACACTGAAAGGGTTTGGAATTTATCGTGTAAAACGCTTGTATAAAGTGCCACATTTGGTACATTACTGGAAACTTAATAATGTAAGCTTTTTACATTACAGACCATGAATTATACGAATCTCTTAGTACATCATAGTACATCTTAGTTTGTGTGTGTGTTCACGTGTG
>NC_051418.1:27892791-27893343 GCF_015228065.2 Penaeus monodon
ATGGACGACTGTTTCTAATGGACAACTTTTTGTGCAACTTTTCCTTTAAAAGGATGACGCATTTTCTTCCCCTCATGTGTGTATTGTAAATATTTTTCTTTCTCAATGTTTGCTTAATCTTTCTCTTTCTAGATCTATTTTTTCTTTTTTTTCTTATTCCATGTCTCTGATCTCTGACAACACAGTCATTCCCTTTTTTTCTCAAATTATGTTTTTTTTTTCCTTTTCTTTTTCTTGTACCTTTGATTTGATATGATTTTTTTTTTTTAAGCGATCACTTTAGTCATCCTCTTAGAGTGTGTTTACAGACGTTCTATTTTATCATAACAATTCTAATATCTTTAGGGTTTTTTAATCCGATGCGGATGTTTATGCATAAGCACATAAAAATTCGAGAATTTACATATTTTAGAAGGTTGCATGATGGCGTAGGATTTCCTGAATTGGGGGGGGGGAAGATCCGGAAAATATAGTTTTTTCCTGATCTTAACTTGCAGAAATGTTAAATATTTGCATTGCGGGATTTTTCGGCAAAGGATGTGTTGCAGAATG
>NC_051418.1:27894638-27894814 GCF_015228065.2 Penaeus monodon
GCCAATGCCATTAGTAAAACATTCGGTGTTAATGGTGCCACGAGCTTGCGTGTAGGCGTGGTGTGCCACCCCCCCTCTCTCTCTCTCTCCTTTCTTCGTTCCCTTTTATAGCTTTTTCTTCATCATGTCATCCCTTATATGTTACAATATTCTTTACCTGTCGACTTATTTCTTTA
>NC_051418.1:27894875-27895265 GCF_015228065.2 Penaeus monodon
AACCATCCAGGTAACCACTTTTTTTTTCTTATAAACATTCAGCCTTCTTGAAATTCTCATCATTGTTATATATTTTTTTCAAACCTCCCTTTATGATTATGATTTTTTTGGTATATGAACACATCTAAATTCTCGAGTCTTCGTATTTTCGATGTATGCAAAAGCACTATGTATTTTGGGGGCGGAGTATCATTTGGGAAATTTAAGCTTCTAACTAATGCAAACATGCAGCAATGTTGAATATTTGTAGTGTGCTGTTTTTTTGTATGTTGAGCCTACATTATGATGAGGTTATATATATATATATTTTTTTTTTATTCTGAGGTTATTTTCTTCCTCATAACCTTTCATGTCGAGTATCTCTTTTTTTCTTATTTCTACTCATGTAGC
>NC_051418.1:27895320-27895601 GCF_015228065.2 Penaeus monodon
ACTGACATCACTCTTATTATATATATAGAAGTAATTAAAATTTTACTAATGAGAAAATTAGTAAAAACATTTTATCTCTTCTAGAATATTATTTCAGTGAATTATAGATCGTATTTTCCCCAATAAACTGAGCTTCCTTTTTGACTTCGTTAACAAGGACAGTTAGTTGGTGTCAACATAATTGTCGGTATTATCATTATGATTCTTTGTTTGATGTTGATTGAGGTGGTAATGGTAAGAATAAGGATTATTAAAGCATTTCAGTGATGATGGTAATTTTG
>NC_051418.1:27895945-27896242 GCF_015228065.2 Penaeus monodon
GCGTGTAAAAGCGTTTGCCTCGAGAACAGGTCATTCAGAGAACATTTCCACAAGAAGAGCGAGATAGTAACAGACACCCTTGGTTCAGAAACACTTGACATGCTTCCAGAGTTGACGTTTGAGATAAGATAAGAAACCTGGCAACACTATTCGAGACATCCTAATTTTTAAAATAAATACGATGTTTTTTATCGATGTCAGATTCAGTATTGATAACGCCTACATTATCAGTGTGACTGTTTACAGAATTCAGTCTTCTCTTGATATCATGGGACCTTCAAGAACATGGGACCTTCA
>NC_051418.1:27896561-27897798 GCF_015228065.2 Penaeus monodon
AGCACTATCTTACATCTTCATTGGCTATCAGCATTTATATGACTTGCATATGTTATCTATCTGCTTATTAGGTTCAATTAATTACATGAAGCTGTATTGACATTTCATCACAAGCAAGTCTGACTCTTAGTTGCCTCCAATTTGCATAAACTGTAATAATATCGATCAAATTAAGGACTTCACTCAAGCTAATTGTTCAGGTTTATTTGATTGGTCTTTTGATATTTCTTTTCATTCATACTATTTTTAATGTCCTTTTCACATTTTTTTTTTTCATTTCTGGCTGCTGTCAAGAAATCCTATTTTGTTCTAACCGTTTTATAAACTTCCCCTGGCATCCTAAGAGTTTATTTCTCTTTAATAATAAGAGTTTATCCATCTTTACTTGACCCGAAAGTCCTATAAAAATAGTTTTCTTGGAATACACTTTACTTCTTAGCTTCGTTTAAGTATGTATTTTCAATCTATCTTCTTTATATTAGTAAGAGACACTTTAAAATTATGCCTCTACAGTATGGCAAGCAACGGACCAGCATTTCGTTGCATGCCCTTTGGGATAACTGCGCGATATTAATGTTGCATGACCAGAATGGCGTTTTCTCTTTTTGTATGTCTCTTCCTGCTCTTGTCCATCTTGTTTCGTTCACAACTAATGTACATGAAATAGTTAAGATAAAAAAAGGGCAACTCACCGTGGACTCTGGTATACTCTGATACGTAGTCTTTTTTATTATTCTAATCAGCTGACGTTTAATATTTTCTATCTACATACGGTTTGTGTAATTGAAACTTACATGCAATATATGTATTGTTTCTATCACAAGTCTGTGTCCTCAATGCCGTTTTACTATTAATATAAACTACGAATCAAAATATTCCAAGATGTAGGGTAATTTGCCAATTTTTTTCTTATTTTTCTTTCATTCTGTCCGTTCCCCGTTTTGCATTTGCCGCATTTTACGTTTCTTATGCAGGATTCTTACATTTAAAATGTTTTCATAAAATACAACCTCATTTTCCCAAAAGCTTTTCTGCCCCCAATAGGTTTAATATATTTTTGCACTCATCCAAAAATATTAAAACTCGTATTTTTTTTTTCATCTTCTTAAATTCCTCTCACTCGAATCACATAAAAACGTTTGGTAAGACTTATGTATATAATGGGAATTTTTTTTAAATGCCAAAGATCGTTAATCATTTTTTCATTTATACTTAAATAGAAAGAATAAATACCGTC
>NC_051418.1:27897931-27898296 GCF_015228065.2 Penaeus monodon
AGTTGAAAAATACGAATCATATCCTGTGATTAAAAATTTAGTTGACAAATTAACCTTTACTTATACAATATTTTTCATATCTCTATCTAGTAAGGTGTATATTTAAATGCAGTTGATTAGCGTAGTCTTTATCTTTTTCCATCTTTTTATATATAATGATAAAAGAGAGAAAGCCTGAACACTAAGTATACTAGAGGATTTGTGTTACTCACGGTCTAAAATAAACGGAATAGCCTTGCATTATTTACCGTGCATGAATGTTGAAAATGTGCCATGATGTGGAAGCAAATATTTAAGCCTCCTAGCCTTTTCTGTGCAAATGTAGGTTGACAATTTAAACGCAAGTGCATGCACCTTTGCCTCGA
>NC_051418.1:27898322-27898525 GCF_015228065.2 Penaeus monodon
GCCAGGTACTGACTTAAAATCTTGTCGTATATTACAACAGGAAGAAACGGGTGAGGTGGTCGTACGAATGATAAATGATAGTATAAAAAGCATTTTGGTATAAACAGTATATATATTAATACTATGAATGGCTTAAGATATAACCATGTTTTCTTGTAAATTAAGGATGACACTAAACGGTTTCAACAACAGAAGGAGGGAAA
>NC_051418.1:27898653-27898838 GCF_015228065.2 Penaeus monodon
CCCCCATTCTAAAGTATAGTACTATATTACATTAAATTAATCTCAACACGAAACTCACATGTATACTGACCTTCACATTTTTCCTTGTTAATAAAGTGACTTTTTTTCTTAAACATGTTGTGTTCTCACTTTTTTTACGCAATTCGCGGAACTAGTAAAGCAATGACGAATTAATAAAAAAAATA
>NC_051418.1:27898883-27899138 GCF_015228065.2 Penaeus monodon
GGCTCACTATTCTGTTTAGAAGAGAGTCGCTTTTATCCTTTATTTATCATTTTTGGAACCATCAATTTGAATTTGAAACACGCTTACATATACAAAACTCTAGACACAAGTATAAGTGGTTTCACAAAATGAAAACATTTGATATGACCCTTTCATTTCGTTTTACATGAATACGTTTTTTTCGTTTTTTTTTTCTTTCTAGTCTAGGTCTTTGTTATGAAACTAATAGCTATTTCATATTTTCAGAATTTGAAT
>NC_051418.1:27899522-27899678 GCF_015228065.2 Penaeus monodon
GACATTAATTTGAAATAAAGTAGATATTTAAACACTACAACATGATACATGAAGCGAGAGTTCTTTGTGTTTTCTTATCTTAAATATTATGTATATGTTTATGGCTTAACTTGAATAGCAGTAAAATATGCTGTAGTAACATTCGAACTACGAATG
>NC_051418.1:27899721-27899897 GCF_015228065.2 Penaeus monodon
TTAGGCTCCACACACAAGGTGTCTAGATAACGGGTCTCTATTACGATTTAATTTATTTTTCATATTCTTATACTTTCTTATACTATCTGCACATCAGTAGAACAATCGGATAATCGAGGCTATTTTTCAGTCAAGACTTATTTACAGTATTTGAAAGTTATTTACGAGTTTGTTAG
>NC_051418.1:27899973-27900198 GCF_015228065.2 Penaeus monodon
TTATTTTTTGTAGCTTCTTCAGCTATATGTTAGGTATTATTCTAGAAAAGCAAGATGTGTATTGACATTTTTTTCAGTTTATTTGGTAAATAGTAGATAAAAGGGGTGGCATAGGGAAAATATTGAACATTTAGACATCTTAAAACAAACGACAACGTGGAGTCATATAAACAAAACAATTAAAATATGAGTCAATGGTATTTAAAAAGGGAGAGAGACAAACGG
>NC_051418.1:27900349-27900567 GCF_015228065.2 Penaeus monodon
TTTATCAGGTTAATCAAAACACATTCTTCTCAGTCAAAAAAAAAAAATTGTAAGCCTTGAAATTATTAACCTAAAGTTTAATTTCTGCCATGAATTGAAACATTTTGACTTTTTTGAAATTATGATTTTGCTGTCACTGTCCTTTCCATTTTTCTACTATATATACTTAGTTTTAATATGCATCAGAGTAATTATGATAAGGGTGATTCACTCAGAAG
>NC_051418.1:27900710-27900804 GCF_015228065.2 Penaeus monodon
GGATAGATCAGTGACATAAGACAAAATATGTCAGAAGAAATCGTAGATAATCGGAAAGATTTCGTATATGATATATCTGTCTATCTGTCTATAT
>NC_051418.1:27901012-27901119 GCF_015228065.2 Penaeus monodon
CATGTACGTATTTAGAAGCGAATGTAAAAACAACAAAATATAAGTAATAATGACAAGAATAATTGAAATGATATACATTATAGCAATCACAGTCATAATCAATATCA
>NC_051418.1:27901190-27901995 GCF_015228065.2 Penaeus monodon
GAAAACAATGAAACAAATCAAGAAATGAATAAAGGCAACACAACCTCGACACGATGCATAACAGTGCAGAAAATTCCCGCAATACAGATATCCAACATTTCTGTAAGTTAAGATCAGGCAAAACCTATATTTTTTCAGGCCTTGCTCCGCCCCAGTTCACGAGAATCTTTGTCATCATGCAAACGTTGGAAATATGCAGATTGCAAAAGTCTGTGTGCATATGTTTAATACATCCATATCAGATGAAAACATCTGGAGAAGATAAACAACATGGCGATTAACCTACGTTTATTATAGTATAACCTGCAAACACTGTCACAAAGAACATGGTAATTACTCAGATTAATACGTAAAAGAAATATATATAACCAAAGGTAAGGAGAAGTGAAAGAGTTTCCGATTGAAGAATGTTCAAAAATAAGTTACCGGGGATCAGAGAAAGGAGATGAAAATAAAGAGAAAGATTAAGCAAGCAGAAGGAATAATATTTGCGATACACACGAGAGAGGGATAAAATGCGTCAGTCCTTTCGAGGAAAAGGTGAGGGGGAAAAAATCTACCATTAGAGGCGTGTTCAATAATGAACGACTTCGAAAAATGTCTGGTAATCTTAACACTGACAGATATACTAAAGGAGATCTGTGTTATTCATAGCTTCTTAATGTAAAGTGCTTATGTGACGGACTGGCATTACAGTGCAATTTTGATTACGTTGACACATAGATTAAATTTGACATATTTTTCTCCTTGTTACAATGCATGTTTCTTCCTTCAAACGGTGACGTTTTACATCAAACAGTTATTA
>NC_051418.1:27906582-27908137 GCF_015228065.2 Penaeus monodon
ATCATATAATAAGAAAGAAAAGAAAAACCATGCAAAGAAAAAAAAAACGAAAAATCAGAAGAAAAGACGAGAAAAGGGAACCAGGATACGAAAAGAGAAGAAACGACGCCCGCATGCGAACCAGGACCGAGTGTCTCGCCCGCCTTGGTAGGGGATACATGATTGCGTCATCGAACAGCAAACTTACCTGAATGATCTCGATACTTTCGTTTTTTATATGCGTGTTTGTCCGGGAAAGTTTTGTTTCGTTGTACTCGCCCGCCTTAGTCGAGGGGGGGCGGGGTTGCTGTGGGGAGGGTGGTGATTGTGGGGGGGTTGGGTTTGGTGTTGGAGGGATGGTGGTGGGCATGTGGTGGTGTGGGGTGTGGTGTAGTGTCGTTGGAGAAGGGGTGGTATGTTGGTGAGGCGTTGGTGGTGGTAGTTGTGTTGGAGGGGTGGTGTGGTGATTGTTGGTGGGGTGTCGGTGTAGTGGATGGATTGGTGGTGGTGTGAATGGTGGGGTTGTTGGTGGGTTGGATGTTATTGTTGGTGATAGGTGGGGTTGTTGGTGATGGTGGTGGATTGTGTTGGTTGGTGATTTTGGGGTGTTATTGTTGTTATGCTGTGGATGGTTGGTGATTTGGTGTTATTTTTGTTTGTGTTGATGTTGTTGTTGTTGGGGGGGGTGAGGTGTGGTTTGTTGTGAGTTGTCGTTGATTGGTGGTGTGTGGTGTGTTGCTGCTGCTGGTGGTGTGTTGTGATGGCGTTGTTTGTTGTGATGTTTTTTTGATATGTTTGTTTTGTTTTTGTTGTTGATGTGGCATGTATTATGGTGTTGTCTGCCGTTGTTGTGTTGTTAATGGTTGTATACGGTATTGTTGTTTTTGTTTTTGGTTGTGTGGTGGGTGTGTGCGTTGATGGTGATGTGTTTGGTGGTGTGTGTTTAGGCTTGGTGTGTGGCGGTGTTGCTGTCTTATTCGTGGTCTAAGAAGGTAATATGGTAATGGTTAGCAGACAACGTTAGGTGTTTCGTTGTTTCTGTAGTGTCGCTGTTGTTATTGTTGTGTTGATTTTGTGGTTGGCGGTGTTGCTGTTTTGGCTCCGTTGTCGGCACAACGAAACATCATAGGCGCTGCGCTGTTAATTGTTGTGTTAAGGTGGATGATGGCACGCACAGTGCGAGGTAGATTGGTCGTGCTTGACTTTCTTTTTCGTTGCTGGTGTTGTGTTTATGTCGTTTGTGTTTCTTGTTGCTTTTTGCTGTTTTTGTCCTTGTTGCTTTTTCCTGTGTTGTGCTTTTCTCCTTGTTATATATTGTTTTATCCTTGTTGATGTGTAGTTTCGTTGTTACTTTGTGTTAAGTTATGGCGGTGGTGTGTGTTGAAAAGCAAGGACCATTGAATTTAGATTAAAATGTATGCATAGGACTTGATTGTACCATCTGCTAGGAAAACTTGAAAGGGGAGTGCTTACGCTGCTGCCTTTCGTTCCCTACAACAACGATAATAGACATCAAAACAGACCTTTAACCAAATGTGAAAAAAGATGGATACATTTAACAACCGAGCTATTCAGC
>NC_051418.1:27908796-27908878 GCF_015228065.2 Penaeus monodon
CTACTCTAAAACAAAGACGAAAAGGACTTAACTGGCGCCCCCTACGGCCCTGTCAAAGCGTCGGCGGGTCTTGCTTGGTCAA
>NC_051418.1:27908910-27910384 GCF_015228065.2 Penaeus monodon
AAGTGCAGTGTCATGGTGGGAAACAGAATTTGTGCATGTTGCGAGCTCTTGACGGACTTTCCGTTGACTCGCCGCTGGTTCGTTGCTTCGTGGGAGGGGGGGGGGTGGAGGGGAAATTGGGTTGAGGGAGGGGACATGGGGGGTGGAGGGAGGGGAAATGGGAGGTGTGAGGGAGGGGAAAGGGGGTGAGGAGGGGAAAATGGGTTGAGGGGGAGGGGAAAATGGGGGGGGAGGGAGGGAAATGGAGGTGAAGGAGGGAAATGGGGGTGGTGATGGGAAAGGGGGGGGAGGGAAGGGGGAAAGGGGGGTGAGGGAGGGGAAACATGGAGGGTGAGGGAGGGGAAATGGGGGTGAGGGAGGGGAAATGGGGGGAAGGAGGGGAAAGGGGGTGAAGGGGAAATGGGCGTGAGGGAGTGGAAAGGGAAAATGGAGGGTGAGGGGAGGGGAAAGGGGGGTGGGGAGGGGAAAGGGGGGTGAGAGGAGGGGAAATGGGGGGAGGGACAGGGGGAATGGGGGTGGGAGGGGAAATGGGTGTGAAGGGAGGGGAAACGTGAAATGGAGGGTGAGAGGGGAAAGGGGGGCACTAGGTGAGGGAGGGGAAAGGGGGGTGAGGGAGGGGAAATGGAGGGTGAGGAGGGAAGGAGGTGTGGAGGGAGGGGGAAATGGGGTTGCGGGAGGAAATGGGGGTGAGGGAGGGGAATGGAGGGTGAGGGAGGGAAAGGGGGCGTAGGGAGGGAATAGGGGGTGTGGAGGGCGGGGAAAGGGGGGGTGAGGAGGGGAAATGGGGGTTGAGGGAGGGGAAAGGGGGGTGAGGGAGGGGAAAGAGGGTGAGAGGGGAGGGAAATGGGGTGTGAGGGGGGAAATGGAGGGGAGGGAGGGGGAAATGGGGGTGAGGGAGAGGAAAATGGGGGTCGAGGAGGGAAATGGGGGTGAGGGAGGGGACAAAGGGGGTGAGGGAGGGAAAGGGGGAGTGTGAGGAGGGGAAAGGGGGGTGAGGGAGGGAAATGGAGGGTGGAGGGAGGGAAAGGGGGGTGAGGAGGGGAATGGAGGGTGAGGGCGGGAGGGGAATGGAGGGTGAGGGAGGGGAAATGGGGTGAGAGAGGGGAAATGGTAGGGTGAGGAGGGGAAAGGGGGTTGAGGGAGGGGAAATGGGGAATGAGGGAGGGAAGGGAAAAGGGGTGAGGAGGGAAATGGGGGTGAGGAGGGGAAAATGGGGTGAGGGAGGGGAAATAGGGGTGAGGGAGGGGAAATGGGGATGAGGGAGGGAAAATGGGGAGTGAGGGAGGGAAATGGGGTGAGGGAGGGGAAATGGGGGGTGAGGAGGGGAAAATGGGGGTGAGGGAGGGAAATGGGGTTGAGGGAGGGAAATGGGGGTGAGGGAGGGGAAATGGGGAGGAGGAAAGAGAGGGATTTTGGGGGGGGGTATAGGGGGATAGGGGTAGGAAGGATGTGGGAGGGGATATTGAGCAAGGGG
>NC_051418.1:27910524-27910782 GCF_015228065.2 Penaeus monodon
TGCGGGGGGAGGGCGGGAGGCGGCGAGAGACCCAGACAACAACTAGTGGGCGGGGCGGTTCCGCTCATGTGGTCAAAGAGCGAGAGCAGAAAATTACTTGGAAACCTTAGTTTAAAAGGTTTCTTTTGTTTTTCTTTAAAGAAAAGATGTGTTGATTGTAAGAAATTGAATCGTTTGAAGAAGGATATTCTTTTTATTTCTTTTATTTTTATTCTTCCTTTTTTCCTTTTCTTTTTTTTTGAAAATAAAAGATAAAGA
>NC_051418.1:27910826-27911403 GCF_015228065.2 Penaeus monodon
CGATACATCGTTTCATGAGTGATGTAAATATTCCCTTTGATAAGCATAAGACTAAGAGGAGTTTCTGAATGTAATTTATATTCGATTAAATAAAAGATAAGATTTTTTTTTATGAACCCGAATCCCCCCCCCCCCCCCGGTAAAAGAAAAAAAATGTAATTAGCAGATCTCAAAAAAATCCCATACTAAAAATATTTGTTTAGATTTTCTTACTTTCTAAAACTGCAAGGAAAGAAAACCAGCAGTAAAAAAAATATTACTTTTTTTCATTTTTTTGGTTAATTCGCGCAGGCAAGAATAAGCAAACAAAAACAAAAACTATCCTTAAAAAATAGTAAACTCACTTACACAAAAAGAAAAACACGAAACAGACCCTGAAAAAAAAAATCATGAAACTGCACTGTGACCTCCGTTTTCTGTTCCGTTTTCTTGAGTGCTAACGCCAGGGGAAACTTGGAAATTTGATTAATTGGGGATAATAACGCCATTGCCGTCCCATTTCTAGAAGTTAAGCCGGGTGGTGGATGATCGGCCAAACTCGGGACCTCGATCACTTTCATGTTATTTTATTGATATT
>NC_051418.1:27911611-27911794 GCF_015228065.2 Penaeus monodon
TACATTATACACCTAAATCTAAAACCAGGCGAAAAAAGTGACTTTGAAAATTTCTTCTAAAAAAAACTTGCTGCCATACAACCCCCCCCCCCATCACCGCGTCACATACAATGACATACAATACTCAAATAAATTCACGGATCCTGAATATTGTAATAATTAGCATACGCTTTCAAAGAGACC
>NC_051418.1:27911824-27911965 GCF_015228065.2 Penaeus monodon
GCTTTACAAGAAGGGATAAAAAAAATCGTGCCACTTGAGTTCCTAATTGGGTATTCTGTTGAAGGTGCCTCTCCCTCGGGCACCAAGGGTATCAGAGGACTTGTTCTTTCTGTTATGAATGTTCACTCTTTATTATGCATA
>NC_051418.1:27912394-27912893 GCF_015228065.2 Penaeus monodon
CATCACCAGATACATCTCGCTAAGAATAATCTAAATAATTTTATACATTTAATCCCAAATTCCATAAAATAGCTATAGATGGAAAATAGATACCCTAACTGAAGCACGCAAAGCAAAGAAAGTTTGAACGAAACAAGTTGCTGAATTTAAACTGTGATTAATATGCCTAATGGAGGTCCAGGGGAGGACTAGTGCCGTGCCCCTATGTAAAATGTTGATCAGGAAGCCCGATGCATAACTACACTGGCACTGACGTTAAAACTTTATTGAAGTGTATCACAACTGGCACAATGCCACAGCTTATACATGCCAAGGGTCGGTAGATTAGAGGGCCAGCAGAGTGCCATTCAGGTAAGCCATTGCGATTAGTAAACCATCACTGGCAACAGATTGCACAGTGCCACGCTGATTACAATGCAGATGGATGACCATTAGTTCACAGAGCGTTGCAGGTGGTCGTGTCAACACATAGCACATCGACCTATTCCCATATATGTGC
>NC_051418.1:27912948-27913088 GCF_015228065.2 Penaeus monodon
TTAAATCTCATATTCTTATAAGCACTCTCAGTCTTGCATGTACGTGTCTTTGCCAAATCTAGTTCTTTTAATTCTTATAATCAGCAATATAACCGTTTGCATCTCAAAAAAAAAATCAAACTCGTTAATGGGAACCTGCG
>NC_051418.1:27915141-27915437 GCF_015228065.2 Penaeus monodon
GTGTGAGTTCAGTATTTCATTAAGCTTGGTTCAAAGGTCACGAAAAATATTTTTTTCTAGTGCTTGCAGGCATTCCCATTCCATGTCGTCATTTTTATGAAGTATTCTCCTAATTGTAATTACGCTTTCCACAAAATTCAGTCACAATTTGCCGCTGTTAAGCAAGCCAAACCCGGGATTTGATGTCTTATTCATGATTTTTCATGCCAGATTTTTTTTTTTCAAAGCTCAAAATGTTCGGATACACAATTAGTTACTAATTTTACCTTGGATAAATTTCTGTTCTTAAGGCGATA
>NC_051418.1:27915567-27916145 GCF_015228065.2 Penaeus monodon
AAACCTGAATTGTTATAGTAAATAATAAAGTGCGTCTGGAGCCCGTTTAACTAAAAGGCGTTTGCACCAACGGTTTTCTCAAATGTCAGCTTTTGAAATTAAGAATTTTCTCCACAACTCGACTGCTGTTCACACGCATAAATTCACTTTTTCTCAGTCTAAAACTTCTGCAAATGTATCCGTATGTAACACACCTCCTCCGTGAGATTTAACTAACTTTTATATCCAACAAACTAAGTATATTATAGTTGCCCACTATTTTCCCTTTACTTCAGGATATTCATGTACCGACATGTTAATCAAGAATTTCCTCTTATCCTTTCTTTCGCTTCCTCTTCTATGTAAGGAGCACGAAGCGAGAGCTGAGACTTCAACAAGGAAAATAGGAAAATGGGAAAATCCTTGAGCCAAACACAACAGACCGAACGTGATACCCGGATGGACGCCGCGTTGTCTGTCGCAGCCATATTTGGTGCATTTAATCCCAGGGAAGAAACATTTGGCAACTCACCCGGACTCTTGGTTACACCGAATCGCCAAATTTCTTTATTTTCGCATCAATTGATACTTGATTTATT
>NC_051418.1:27916207-27916434 GCF_015228065.2 Penaeus monodon
GCCTTGTATTTTTAATTATATCTTATTGAAATGTGTTGCTTTCACCAGCACTCTATGATTAATTTTTCAAAACAAACCTGTAAAATCGGAGTACTCCAAAATTAGTGTTGAGTTACCAGTTCTTCCTTTTCCTGTGTTTAAGGACTCATTTGTGAACGTTTACTTGAATTTTTAAAATTAAGCAGAAAGGCGGATTTTTTTTTTCAATATCTAGGGTTTGTGGGAGG
>NC_051418.1:27916794-27917007 GCF_015228065.2 Penaeus monodon
TATTGATTTTTCATGTAGTGTAGGTTATAAACAGTATTATTACAATACATATACTCCGTCTAACCGAACGGCAGAAATTCCATACCAATTAAAGGACAAATTCTCTGAACTACGTTTTTAAAATCATTATTTGTGCAACTTGAAGATTTTTCTAGTTGGCCGAGAAATTGCCAGATATAACTAATTCTGATGAGTTACTCATTTGCATTAAAA
>NC_051418.1:27917215-27917320 GCF_015228065.2 Penaeus monodon
TTGCTTTCACGTCTACTGATGCATTGAAGTTGGGCGGAAGGAACTGAAGTGAGGATAGAAACTCCGCGTACTTAGCCCAGTGACTTAAAAGTTTAACGCTTTGTC
>NC_051418.1:27917640-27917830 GCF_015228065.2 Penaeus monodon
TACAAATACATACCATACGACTCAATACACGGAATCGACATATATGTGTATAAAGCCTAAACATGCACGCACTCCATACATGGCCGAAATATGGAACAGAGGGATCATTGGCTAATCAGCACATATCTGGCCCTCAAACGCGACACACATGTGGATGATTTGCAGGCAAGCGTTTGATATCTCGGTTATA
>NC_051418.1:27918479-27918785 GCF_015228065.2 Penaeus monodon
GTATAAATTGCAACACACTGTAGAGGTTATATATGTTGTATGTCTCGCTTTGATACTTTATTAAGATACTATATGGAATGAGATGGTAGTGTAGTGGAGAGACATGATAATAGATATAGAGTAATCTATGAACATACAATAATGTTTTTCTAATGCTTCTGCATTCGTGCTTGTTTACATACGTCTATATGATGTATATTTATGATGGTAGTGTATAGCGTAAGCATGATTTATAGTAGTAATAATTATATATAGTATTTATATATTATTGTTATATTACTTGATATATTTATATTTATTTAAGAT
>NC_051418.1:27918828-27918932 GCF_015228065.2 Penaeus monodon
ATTTACATATGTCTTTATTGTTTGTTCGCATTTACTTTTTTTATTGTTCTTGTTTTGTACTTATTGACGTTCGTATTATATCTTACGTACCATTGTAATCTTAG
>NC_051418.1:27919407-27919821 GCF_015228065.2 Penaeus monodon
AAGATGCCTATTTCCGCTACAATTTAGGGAGCGTTCACCAGCCCACAAACAAGGGCGTGACCGATATACAGGAAAAAAAAAAAAAAAGTTTACCCAAAAATCAATCCTAGAAAACGACCTTGATCCGCCCTACAAATGTAAAGTCACAGCCAGCCCTTCACAGTTCTCATTCCCAATCATCCATGCTGCCTTGCCCTCCGTCGAGCACGCAAAAAGGGGCAGCCAGTCTTTTCTTTGCTTGCTTGTTTATTTAGGGAAATGATTTGATTTACTTGTTTTCCATTCGGAGAGAGCGAGAAGGGGAAAGAATAGAGGAAGAGGGTGCCATAAAAAAGAAGTAGAGACAAAGGAAGGGTGAAATGAGGGAGAGGGGGAACGGAAGAGAGAATACAAGGGAAAAATAGATGGATAGAT
>NC_051418.1:27920041-27920166 GCF_015228065.2 Penaeus monodon
TCTTTTCTTTTGTGCTTTATAATAGTTAGTCATTCTAGTTTTACACACAGCTCTAATGCACCTACTGCCATTGGGACAAAGATCAGCTTTTAATGGATAGATGTTACAATTTGATTTTAACTCTC
>NC_051418.1:27920808-27921192 GCF_015228065.2 Penaeus monodon
CGAATAAAAAACTAACCCTGACACTAATCGAATCACCATAGAAACAATACTTACAAACCAAGGCAATGCACATCGTAATCCAGCGTCCGAAAATCAGTTATTTCACTCTTAAGCCAGAGACACGTGTATCCAGCACAGGGCCCAATCGCGTGTTTGTGGCTTAGTGTGTAGTGGCCCGTAGGCATCTGTAATAATAACACACGGACGGTTTACACGGGGAGCTTCTCTGTTGTTAGAGGGAGAGAATGGACTTCGTTATTATTATTGTTATATTTTTTTTCTTCGTATCTTGGAAGGTTGGAGTAAGATAGCTCGGTAGGACTGGGATGACTGGAATTTGGCTATTGGTTTTATTTGTGTTTATTTAGCGGTGTCGTTTAATTT
>NC_051418.1:27922510-27923388 GCF_015228065.2 Penaeus monodon
CACAAGATACAAAACCTGAAGAATCAACACGCAAAAGCATTACTAATACATGTAAACCTTCCCCCTAATATAAAAAAAAGAACGGAGAGTAGAAAACGCAAAAAATCGTCAGCAACCACTTAACCTCTATCCTCCCAGTTAATAATAGAAGAGTCTCCCCTCACGCACACCAGAAAACGAGAAACAAGTGCCACTGCTCTGACCAAAGACTAAACATGTCTGCAACTTGAAAACTTTGCACAGTACAACATTCCAAGGAGTAGCCCAGTCCTCGAGCCTCGATTTTCAGGAGAGCGCCATCTCTTGGGTATTTTAATTCTTACTTGTGACGTCACTGCAGCTACGTCATCTCGGCCGCTATTATTAACACACTTTTTTAAACATTTTATTTATTGCCTACGTAAATCAATAAATTGATCATGTTAAATTAAGAATCGTTGGTAGTGATTAATGATCGTATTATGTAAAGGTGTAACATCATACAACAATTTTGAAATTACTTAAGTGTTCTTAAATAATGTTTGTTATACTATTGTGATATTTATGATATATCTATTAGTGATACATATACTTTACACCTAAATTTCACCTTTCTCAACTTAGTAGCAATGTGAAAAATTCAGAAAGACAAAGAAACACGATTATCTTTTCTTATTGATTAGATTTAATGAAATATATTCCATTCATAATTTTTTCATGAAGTATACAAAGACACAGCGGGAATATGCAGACGGATTAGTGTTAAGAAATAACAAATTAGCGAGCGAGATGCTTGATTTTGCTTTCCTTCCTTAAAGCATAACTTAACATATTTCATAAGGAAAAGCAACAATAACTTAACATATTCCACAGGAAAAGCAAAAACAGTGAGCGCAGGG
>NC_051418.1:27924571-27924796 GCF_015228065.2 Penaeus monodon
TTTAAATACTTTGTCTGGAATTCTTTTTTTGAGATTCATATAGAACACTGCTGTTTCATTTTTCAAATCTCACTCGTGTCTTGTTCTGACTATTCTTACATTCTTCCTATATTGATTTTACCTTTATCAATCTTGTATCTCGATTCAGGACTTGTTCAGTTTATCAGTTTAATCGTCAAAATATATTTTTTTTAATGAACATTATTAATACGATTCATAGTTGGG
>NC_051418.1:27924864-27926444 GCF_015228065.2 Penaeus monodon
TTTTTCTTCTATGGAAGAAGCGCTTCTTTTAATAGCATTCAATAACAAGCAGCACAATAAACATAGATCAACTCTTGATAAAAAAGCATCATGAAAACTTATTTCTCAATCCAGTTAAACTCGATTTACAAATTCATTATACGATATCGCATACAGAATCAGATACAGAATCGCCTAAAGAAATCTAAGAGAGAGAGCAGGTGAGTTATCTGTACCTTAAATTGTTTTAAAAACGGTTAAGCAATTCAATTCAACCTTTCCCTTACACGCAGGCTAATACTTTTATATATATGTTCATATTTTCTTTGCTCACAAATGTTATTATCATTGTTAACTTACCTCCTAACGTTTTTTTTTTTTATCTGGAAATGCTTAATGGGACGATAAGTGACGAAAGCAAATGCGGAAATGTGTATTAATTTCTTCAGGAATTTTATATATGTCATTCGAACACTATTTGCAAATTAACATTGTCTGTTACCACAGCAAATCATAACAAAGAAGCAAAACATTGTGAATTGGCACACATCCTTCACCGGACAAACGTTATTAGCACCGTATCACTGTTTATGATCTTCGTTATGGCATGTTAGATTGAGTTAAGTCGAATGAAGAGCCATCTATTGTTTGGATTGCTAACCTTTCGAAGGGTTGAGTTGCTAGTTGATGTATTCCTGCCTATTTCTGGATCCTCTGAATCATATGTTATACAGTCTTTGGTCCGCCTCGTTTGACCACGCAATACGTTTCAAAATTAATGAGTAGGGAATTAACGAGATGAAATGTAAAGAGCAATATCAAAATTGAATTAGAAATAGAACAAAAGGATGTTGAAGAAAAAGGAAAATGACATTCTGTATATCTGTATTATTGTAAATGTTATATTTGTGAATGTGTCCTTAGATTGTGAATATGATGAACAGGAAAAAATAATTTCTGATAATAAAAAGTAATTATTCTTTTAACCCAACAATTGCTTCTGCCACCATAGCGAACACCATCTACATCAAATTATATTTCACTGAATGCCATTCCTAACACGTCGCTAATTTGCATAATCTAAAAAAGAAAGAAAAAAAATCACTCTAAAACCTCAGACCAAAATATCACTAACACGTCACTTCAAATCCCTATCTATTTATAGGACGCCACAAACACATCACTTTATATCCCTATCTATTTTTAAGACACCACTAACACATCACTTTAAATCCCTATCTATTTATAGGACGCCACAAACACATCACTTTATATCCCTAACTATTTATAAGACACCACTAACACATCACTTTAAACCTCGAGCTATTTATAGGGCATCACAACCTCATCACCACTCCTCATCGCAACTCAAGGCATCACAGACACCTCATCTCCGAGTGACAGAGCATCCTCACACGGCATTGATTCCAGCATCCGACCAATCCGGAGATGTGGCTGAGATATCCGCGTGTGCTAGCTTAGACGCCGCCTGTGTTGTGGCTGTGTTACGTAAGGTTATTCATCTCTCTTGTCTCTTGTTTTTTAGTCTTTTGTTTTGATTTTCTTTTTTTTCAAGGTTTAAGTGTTTTTTGGGTGGTTTG
>NC_051418.1:27926980-27927271 GCF_015228065.2 Penaeus monodon
AATTACTTCTGCATTATTCCTCGAAAACACGTACCGTCTGCAATAGAGAACATCACTCACATGAATACATTTCAAAATTGACTGTTGTAACCTTAAAGGCAAAGAGATCACACAGAAATGTATATCCACGAAACAGGCACGTTATTTTCCCCGAGCAAACCCATGACACAGTCTCGAACAAGGCGGATTCGAAACTTTTTCCATGAGGCCAGACAGCACGGATGGAATTGAGCAACTTGCCATGGGAGGGAGGAAATGATTCTTGCTGGATGCCTGCTATTTTTTTGGTTT
>NC_051418.1:27927678-27927889 GCF_015228065.2 Penaeus monodon
TATCCTCCCCATCCTCCTAGCAGCTCCATCACCTCCTCCATTGGAACCGAACCCATTAAGCCTCCAACGCAAGACGTTCGCCTTCGTCTCCGGCAACCCAGCCTTAGCACGTCGGCCATAGAACAGGGTCCTTTGGGATGTTCCTGACTCGCTCCTCGGACTAGACCTGCGAGGCACAAGGCGCTCCGTCGGGGTTTCACGGGAACGTCTA
>NC_051418.1:27928196-27928394 GCF_015228065.2 Penaeus monodon
TGGGAGAGATGTTAGTTCTTCTATCTTTGCGGATGCTGATATTTTTTTCTATCAGAAGTTCTATCCAAAGATAGCTGACATTAAAGATACCATGAAATATGTAAAATATATAATCCATAATATTTAAAAATATGGAACCAAAATATATTAACAAAACTATGAAACATTTTTAATTGTTTGTTACAAAGAAGCGGGACA
>NC_051418.1:27928939-27929592 GCF_015228065.2 Penaeus monodon
CCAAAATGTGAGTTTTATTTTCAGGCCACGTTTTGCAACATATTTCACGCAAAGAAAAGTGATGAGAAGAGTTTTTCAGCAACACATGTTACAATGACTTTTCACCCAAACTGCAGATGTTTCATCGTTTTTAACAATCTGCTGAAAAATTATCTTCATTAGGCCCGTAGCCATATTTGAGAAATTCTGGTCGTCTCTCTCTCGCAATATGCGATCTGGGAAATATTTCCTGATATTTCTTATTTGTGGGGGGGGTGGGGGGAGGGAGGTGTATGTGGTTGCTGATTTTTTCTCTATTTTTATTTTTCACTTTTATTTACCTTTTGGGGGGCCTTCTTTCTTCTTTCTTGTATGTTTTCTTAGCACTACTGCACTACTGTTATACGCATGGGGAGACAGAAACTTATTACATTCTTAATCAAATATAAACAACGCTTAAAATGTGTATATGTACGTCTGCTTCCTTTTTTTACACATTTACAGGGAAAACCCCGATTTCGGGAAAACGGATTTTTTGCAAAGTATGTATGCGCAAGCGTATGTGCAGAAGTCTATTCATGTGAGCAAACATACGCTCCAGCTAGTAATCTCAACTGCGCGTAAAAGGAAAAGGACCGAGAGGACGCCAAGGCAAGCTCTGGCAAATATGTGTT
>NC_051418.1:27933432-27933641 GCF_015228065.2 Penaeus monodon
GATCATCTAAGCCACTTACCAACCCCACACGAACATTTCGAGAGAGCCAACACTAACACTAAAAAGGGAAAGAAATCATAAAACTACAGATATTGCTTCACTCTGCCACTGCAACTGGCATAAAGTTCAAGGAGTGCCATATGTCAGAAGAGAGCTAAATGGCACGTTGGCATTTCGTCTACCTTGCCTACTACCCCCGTCCCCCCTCC
>NC_051418.1:27933698-27933862 GCF_015228065.2 Penaeus monodon
GCGTTTGACCTTTTCTTAGAAAGATCCGACTTTGATGTTGTTGGACGTTCAAAGGAGCTGCTCCAGAGCTTAGTATTACTTGTACTCTTGGAAAGAAAGTTGAGAGTCCTTTGCTCTATGTTGCGAAGTTTGCAAGCGTTTAGAGGTGATGAAAGTGCCAAGTG
>NC_051418.1:27938991-27939136 GCF_015228065.2 Penaeus monodon
TTTCGTCTGCGGTTTGTTGAGTTGCGAAAGGGAAGAGAGGGAGTAACAAGCGGCAAATCCAATTACGAAAAAAGGGTTAAGCGAAAGGGAGAAGGAATGATTAAGATCCGAAGGTTTTGGAATTCTGGAAGCTAAAGTCGGGAAA
>NC_051418.1:27939368-27939434 GCF_015228065.2 Penaeus monodon
CTGAAGTAAGTTTCCTAATGTGGTTTAGCTGCTTTTCTTTCCTTCTATGGTTCACACACACACACG
>NC_051418.1:27939658-27939773 GCF_015228065.2 Penaeus monodon
TATTTTTCAAGTGTCCTGTCCTATTTGCCTGTTCTTTTATCTGAGGTAAGTTTCCTAATGTGGTTTAGCTGCTTTTCTTTCCTTCTATGGTTCACACCACACACGTATATTTACG
>NC_051418.1:27940565-27940831 GCF_015228065.2 Penaeus monodon
GAAGGGAGGCAGAAGCAGATGAGAGAAAGTCAGAGACTTGTACTGAAAGAATGGAAACGAGAGCCTGGCCGACGCTCCTCGCACTGCATTACAAATCTTCTCTTTCATATCGGTCTGCCAACTTTCCTTCTATCTTACTAATGAACTAATTTGCATGAATTGCCGTTTTAATAATCTTTGGACGACCAAGATCTTAATGATCTACAAGGGAATTGAAGATTTTTTTTTTTCCTTTTCATTATCGGTCATATTCTGCTCTCTTTCAC
>NC_051418.1:27941218-27941639 GCF_015228065.2 Penaeus monodon
GTGTAATGGAAGTGTTATGCACATAATACATGGTCTCCTTTTTACATGCCTCAGAAGAGCTAAAAATCTGTGCCTTATTAGAACGAATAATTGAACCCTATAAACAAATGGGAATCAAAAATGGAATTGAAATATTATTGAAAAACGTTTAAAATAAAATTCTTCAATAACAGCTTAAGGGGGGGGGGGGATAATTAAATATAATAAGCAAATAATACTGTAAACATTAAAATAACAAGCGAGTACAAACAACGACGTGCGAAGGTCTCTCACTTGATGCTGCGGGTAATAATAAACTATAGGCAGGTACTCTTAGTAACACTATCTGTAAGTATTTTATTTTTTCATTTGCCTTTTTCCTTTTTTTTTGAGGGGGAGTTTAAAGATTATCAGAAAGTAAGTAAATAAGGGTCAGAAGATG
>NC_051418.1:27941728-27941811 GCF_015228065.2 Penaeus monodon
TATTGACAACTTTCTTAAATACTAAACACGGCCACATCCCCCCCTAAAAAAGAAAAATAACTGTCAAACCAAAAAACACAAAA
>NC_051418.1:27941856-27942074 GCF_015228065.2 Penaeus monodon
TTTCTCTCGTACTGAGGGAAAATCGACCAAGAAACCAATAACAAGTCTAACTCGTCTTGAGGCATTTGTCTTGGCGACTTCTAAGACTCTTGTAATGAACCGTCTTCTGCGGATGAGGAAAGAGTTCCTATTGGCGCTTCCGGTTTCTTTAGAAGTTCCTGATTATGTTGTTTTCCTTCACGAGCATGTGTGGTATTGTGGGCGCGCGCAAGCGCGCG
>NC_051418.1:27942611-27942751 GCF_015228065.2 Penaeus monodon
GTATTTTTTATACACATATTCATTCGTTAAAGCCATATTTCCTTATCAGTTGCTAATCCTCTTTCTTTATCAGCTATATTACTACCATCAAAATATAAGATTAGGAAAATACTTGAAATATTAACAATTCATCCTATCAA
>NC_051418.1:27942987-27943100 GCF_015228065.2 Penaeus monodon
ACGGTGAAGAAGGGGTAGGGGATCTAAGGCTGAACTTGGTTTGTCAGCAGGAACAAGCATTGCAGATAATTAACATTCCTTGTATTTAATCCCTAAGTTGTTAGTTTATACAT
>NC_051418.1:27943930-27944725 GCF_015228065.2 Penaeus monodon
ACTTACTGAGCATAGTTAAACCTGCGAACGCCTAAGCATATGTTAACATAGAATTATTATGCAGTAGACACTACTAATAAGATCGAATCTCTTGGTTGTTGTGGAACAATTAGCGGATGGCACCACATCACGACTGTTCCCGCGCCATCCCGTCTTTATCCGATAGTAGTGGCATTATTTTGTATGGTGTAACTTTTTGGAAATGGCACCTAAAGTGAAGGGAAACCTTTACATTTTATCTTTTTAATGATATCAAAATTATTTGAAGTGCCTAATGATGTCCGCAAATTACCGAAAGAGCCGGTCGCAAACATGGGAAAGTGTCAATGCGCGCCACCACCCCCGCGTTACTGGCCACTAGCTAATATTGAATTCCATGGTTAATGGGTTAACAGCTAGTTGCTCATAAGGGGTTTGGTCTCTGGACGTTTCCAAAACACTCACACTTCTGATTCCCAATTCTTGCTCAGTTCTCCTACTGTCTAGTTGACCCTTCTTCGTCATTCGATTTTCCGCTTGTTACTCCCCTCTTTCTCTCCCCAGTTCAACAAGCCACAGAAGGAAACAGGGTAGACAGAGAGGGAGAAGAAAGAGGAAGCGGTAACAAGGAAGGGAGGAACCCTTGGAAGATCAAGAGAGAAAAAAAAATTGTCCTTGGTTTTGATTTTCATGTCTATAAGACTTCCTTTCACATCTCTTCCTCTTTCACTTTCTTGAGTTTGTATCTGCCCGTCTGTTTGTATCTTTCTATCCCTTATTCTTTCCATCCCTCGCTATCTCTATTCATCTGTCTGC
>NC_051418.1:27944766-27944958 GCF_015228065.2 Penaeus monodon
TTTCTCCTTCCCTCTCCCTCTCGTAATGTCTTTCATAACCTTTAAACAATCACAAACTTTGCAACATCAGAGGAGCTAACAAACTCTCAACGGCACTTCCAAGGGGGCCAAGCAATACTAACCCCTCGTACAACTTCCCTCAAACTTCACCATCATCGAAGGGTGACCTTTCCGAGAAGAGGTCACGTGGTC
>NC_051418.1:27945007-27945895 GCF_015228065.2 Penaeus monodon
AGTATAAAGCTAACTCAAGAAAGGAGAAAAGTAAACCAACATAACTGTTGCTGTACACTACGTCTCCATTTGCCTTTTATAATACAATCTCACTGAAACTTAAAAGGGTCAGTCAAGGTTCAATAGTTTTAAAGGTTTAACGTTCTCTAGAGTATCGTAAAAAATCGAGAATTTGTAAAGTATCCGTATCAGTAATTCGATAACTCGTAAAACTAGCTATTTCGCCAAATCACATGTGAATTACAAGTTGAAATTCACAAGTCCGATCAACATGGGACTTCTCACTTTCCGGAATTGCGGGTTTCCCGGACTAGTGAAGCTTAGGCAAAAAAAGAGCAAAGTAATTCATATAAACCTACCCTAATACTTTACTAAAACAGCCTCCATGAGGCATATCACTTCAGGGTTAATAAAATTCTTTGTAAATCTTAGGGCTATCGATCAGTAGAAATAGAAATAGAAAAGAAGTTACTACTCATATACTAGCGAACATAGGACTATGAAATTGCAACCTGGATAACAATAATAGCATATTGCTTTCGCATGTTTTCAATCACGCAACATACGACTGTCTGATTCCAATCTGGGAATGATCCCAAGAGTACATTTTGTAATTAACAGAGAGGCCTTGCAACAAAACGGACGACTCATCTAAAACTTAACAACAACAAAAACAAAAATCCAATACTTCAAGAATTCTTCATTTTAGAAACCGTAGTGGTTTACCAATGCGCTGATGATAGACTGGGGAATCAGTTCGGAGAATTTGCATTTGTGCAATAGTTAAAGGAATCCGAGGATGTTGCTATGTTCTGATGATGAATGAACATCGCCATCATATAGTCTGTATATATTATGTATGAATCTTATAGCAGACAAACACACAAA
>NC_051418.1:27946101-27946770 GCF_015228065.2 Penaeus monodon
AAAATCTATTCTCATATAAGTTACAATTAAAGCATCTCAGAAAATCTATGAATAGCATATTTTTAAGTGATTCACAAAGAGATTTGCATATCAGACGCGAAAGTCTTCTAGAGCTCCTGGCGTCAAAATAAGTTTAATAATTTACTAACTTTTCATACAAGGTTACATGGATTCAAAAGGAACTTGAATTCGCTTTCTGTGATACACTCTCTACAATTTCTAAAAAGTGTTAATGCAATTCTGGCTTTAGAACACCATAACACTGCGCACATTAACTACAGATACGTTCTGCAAATCCCGTTGTTGATACAGCATCGTTGCTGACAGTGTTTGCTGCTAGTGTCAACTGGTAGTAAGAGGGAAAGGCTTTGCATTTACTCAGAATTCTGGTTTTAGATCTGTGTATCAAAGTGTAAGGACTATTTCTAATGTTTTGTACAATAAGTTTGTGGATGTTTTGTGTAATATATATTCATTATTTATCAACTTAACTTGTGTTGTAACTCAAACATAATTAGAACAATCCACCCTTGAATACTTTTTTCAACCTTTTGTATATGGATATATGTACTGTCCACTGTTAATTCTATTGCACACAGATGACACCACAAGTGCTCAGTCAGTAAGAATGCAATTCTGCCTGATTTCACCATTCCTGGGGATTTCAGT
>NC_051418.1:27946899-27947176 GCF_015228065.2 Penaeus monodon
TAGCATGGCTGGTTCAACGGGATAAAGGTCGTGTCACCAACGCGTCGTGTAGCGTGTCTTGGGCACAGTATGCAAACTAGTGTTGGCCATTTTCGACAATGAATTAGCAAGGCACAACGTCCAAATAGCAGCCCTCAGCAAGACTCGGTTTTCTGGTGAAGGTTATCTAATAGACGTTCTGGCCCTCCTTTGTTGCGACCTTTTGGATTGGCCGCAATAAAGATGAATGTCGTGAAGCAGGAGCGGGTTTGCCATTGATTTAAACATAATCAAACCC
>NC_051418.1:27947912-27948093 GCF_015228065.2 Penaeus monodon
GTTACGCAATTACACCTTAAGTGTCCCTCTAGCTATTATCGTAAACAAACATCTTGACGCTCTATGGACTTAATATTAATCCCTTGATCTAAATCATCTTGCACGTTGCAGAGGCTCAACTAAGACTATGCAACCAACGCCTGATGCTGAGATGTCGGTTAGTCATTGGTTCTTCACCTTT
>NC_051418.1:27949078-27949176 GCF_015228065.2 Penaeus monodon
TGTAAACCAGTCTATCTATAAGATGATTGTGGCCTTTTGTTGAAAAGCTGCAACAGACATTTTGGTTTACGGTTGAATAAAGATAGTTTTCATTTTTA
>NC_051418.1:27949339-27949848 GCF_015228065.2 Penaeus monodon
AAAAAAAAAATTGGTGAGGACACTGCTTCTTTTTTTATTATATTCCGAAAAAAATCCTTCTTTCATGTATTATTTTTGTTACAGTTATTTCAAGTAATTTCTCAGTCCCAAGACTTCTCGAAAAGAAAAAGTTATATAACTTTTACATCTTTTATATATATATTCTTTTTTCTCTATTTTCGTTCGGCCATGATATCCTGCTTTTCTTTTTTTCAGAAGTCTTAGATAGTTTTTTTCTTTTTTTTAGTCTCTTGTTCTTACCGCACGGTGTTGCATCATTTCTTCTTCGTTCAAAATTCTTAGTTTGAACATTCTTAGAAATTCAATATTCTTAAAAAAAAAAAAAAATTTGATCTTTCTTCAAGGAACGTGAAGACTAGCAGATATTATTTGAACGTTTCAGTTAGAAGGGAATAAATATGACAGCAACTGAACCGCTTTTGAGATCACCCCCCCCCCCCCGACCCCGAGGCCATACCCTTCACATGTAATATCATTTTCGATGAAAA
>NC_051418.1:27950001-27950919 GCF_015228065.2 Penaeus monodon
CAGTTCACGCTCCCTCCTAAGCTTAACACCCATAACCTGTGCCTAACTTACTTAACTAAACCTAACCTCGCGTAGGAGGACCTCCCTCCCCCCTCAGTCCCTGCCTCCGCCCCTTACTCAAGAGAAGTAACCCTTTCCTCTAGATGTTTGTGGCTAGATACACCTAATTATTGTACCTTAATTAGGTGCAGTAGAAGTGGTGCACTGGCGGGTCGTTGGGTTCGTCGTCCGCTCATTAAATCATCTTCTTCTACGGGTTCTTGGCGCCCAAGAGGTGGAGGTTACAACAGCACACAAGGAACGGGTGGAGAGAGGACTCGTTCGTCGCCCCAATGGACAAAAACAAGGCTGTACTCGTTAGTTTGTTTTCCGCGCACTTTCATTGGCTATTGTCCAGCGTTGTGATTGGTTAACGTTGCTTGTCTGGTCTTTGTTTATTTTAATGGGAGGACAAACTGAGGTAAATTCTCAAATCACGGAATTTTACCTTCATTTGCTCTATTTGGAATGGTATGGAAGCATGGAAGTCGCATATTAAACACGTATTTCTATATTTTACGTTTTTATTCTGAATAACTCGTTATTTAAGTTCAAATTTATGACTATAGAAAAAAAGTACCGCAGCCTTCCGAATACGTCATATACTGGCATTCATTTTCCGGATAACAGACGAATTTCCGTAGAATTACAGCCCTGAACAAAATTTGTGTACTGTAGATGAAGATTCGAACCCCCTCCTAACCTTAACGAAAATTACATTATATGATTGTTCAAATTTGGACGAGATTCAACCGTGACTGTACCGGGCGATATACTAGAGTAAATAGTTTGCTTGGATAACGGGACGAATTACTAACGTTCAGCCTTGTGTTTTTGTATAGTTGAGTTAGCCCGGTTCACAAGACCCAAATGCATATT
>NC_051418.1:27951347-27951556 GCF_015228065.2 Penaeus monodon
ATGAATATATATAGCGGGTCTATTTAAAATTACATTGTACAAGGCTTTGCAAATGATGAATCACAGAATGTTCGTGGGCGTAGTTCTTGACGTTGTGGTAGGCCGCCCACCCGTCGCAATATACAGTTGGAAAGAATGTACTTGATAACTGTGGGTAAGAGGGTCTCACTATGCCTTGCCTGAGATTTTGGTTTAGGAAGTTAAAAAAA
>NC_051418.1:27951685-27952376 GCF_015228065.2 Penaeus monodon
CACAAAAAAACATAATTAACCACGTTCGATGCCTAGCATGTAAAGAGCCTGTTTGGGCATCCGACCAGTCTCACTTTGGCTCAACGATCTCGCTTCTTTCTACGAACGAAAACTTTCAACTTTTCAGACAAATTTGTGCGGGAAGTCTTAACACCCACGAACTGCGAATAACAGGGTTCAATGTGAGCGTTCCCTAGAAATGAACCATTTTGCCTGGAAACCCGAGAACTGCATTGAACTCAACTTTTCTTATAAACTGAGACGTTGCGCCGCCATTCAAGGCCAACACTCCTATAAATGTACTGGTTACCGCACGTAAGGCATATTTACACGGGAGAAATCAAAGGTTGCCTTATTTTCTCTGAGAAAACAGTTTAAAACTCCGTAAAACAGGAGCTTATACCTTTCAGCACCGAACCATTACGAAACTGCTTCGAAATTCCCGCGCTGTGTCTCGGTTCATGGACGCCGTAACGCTGATTGGCTTCTAGAATAACAATCACACGGTGGTATTTAATTTAGAAAGCAAAGTTAATCTGATTTTCATGGTTTCTATATTTTAATGGTATATTGTCAGTAAGAATCTTTTAATAAGTGGCTAATCATAACAAAGTATACATCAGCCGACATTTGCTGTGAAACCGAAATGTGAAAAAAAATATGGTATCGGAAAATTCCTTCGGGTGGTATG
>NC_051418.1:27952443-27952698 GCF_015228065.2 Penaeus monodon
ATAAAGGCGAGGCCCAACATACACTTCTCAATCATTCCTTGCAATTGTCAATCTGAAACAAAAGTGTGATAACAAGCAGGAGGGAGCGGGACGGGGCGTTGCTGTATCCTGGGAGATCTCTTCTTAATTAGTTGTTCTGAGAAGTGTCAGGGTCATTATTTTAAAAGGAATTCCTGTTGCCTTGGAATGAAATGGGTGTTTACTTTTTTAACAGCATTTGTTTGTTTGTTTGTTTCTCGCCTGTGTTAACATTTT
>NC_051418.1:27952833-27953191 GCF_015228065.2 Penaeus monodon
GATTATGGGCATGTTTCAAACATTAAATATTATCCATATAAAACACTATCACAGAAAATTACTTCATAAAAAAATATATATACATGGCAACCTATCACGAAACGATAATTCATCTAGCCTTCAAGAAAAAAAAAAGAGAATGCGAAAGGTATTTAATAAAAGGTGGGGATTCTTCAGTAAAAGGATCAGATAGTGTGAGAACGCCATCTGGAATCACTTCTAAAAACTTTGGAGGATCAAAGAGCGTGACGTGTATGTTATGTCATTTATTTTTTTCAATTTGGTTATCTGGCGTTATGTAACTTTGTTCCTAAGAATTAATAGATGGAACGTGACAATTATTTCTAGATAATACGGG
>NC_051418.1:27953629-27954007 GCF_015228065.2 Penaeus monodon
ATGGTCTTCATTAATTTTAGGCCACAGATTTTAAAAATATATATATATACCCTTACCTTTAATAAGTCAAATCACTTTTCTTAGTCAGTCATTTCTGTTTTTGAATATGTTCTGATTTTTTGAGAATATTTCTGATCTCATATTTATTTCATAATGTAAAGTCCAAAGTGTTTTTTTATGATAATTTTTACTGCCTTTTAGTCGAAAGCAAGGAATTCCGTTCCTCATCTTGTATGAAAGATTAATTGTTTGACTAAAATATAATTTTATTCAAAGTAAATTAAGTAAACTTTTTATTTTTTTTTTTAAAGTATTCAACAGCTGACATATTTAACAGATTACATCAGTAAGATTGTTTTGCTTTCCACAATCACCAAA
>NC_051418.1:27954466-27954716 GCF_015228065.2 Penaeus monodon
ACTGGATAGCATTGCAACATTAATCATAATCATTCAACCAATAATCAAATCCAACAAGAGAAGGGCAGAATGTATTGAGCAGTAAATCCAATAGGAAATATACAGTATTTCGCCTCAGTCACAGGATGCCACATTAATTACAGATTTTATTTCATATAGATTGCTTACGTTGCATTAAGATTAGGATGTTATTGATGGTATTCCATTAAATACTTGTGACCTGTTTATGCTTTCATGAATAAGGATGTGA
>NC_051418.1:27954757-27954847 GCF_015228065.2 Penaeus monodon
GGGAGATGTCAGATAATAACACGCATATAGATAAGATATTCATTATCGTTTTTATTTTGCATGTTTGCCTGTCTACCTGTCTGTCTGATA
>NC_051418.1:27955502-27955957 GCF_015228065.2 Penaeus monodon
TGATAGAACTTCCAACAAAAAAGTTATAGACAACGTTCCAGCGAGTAGGCCAAGGTATAATCTGTATAAGTGCAATAAGTACATTGCAATCAGATCAACAGGCTAAAGGATGAATGAACAAGTTAAAAATTAATGCCATGAATAAGGAATGATAGCAACTATTCAGATTAAAGCTTAAGGTCCCCTGCTTTGAAAGCGAGGAACGCGATTGCCGGTCCGTTTGCTATAAAGAATGAGCAGGACGAGGAACGCACCGATGGTCAGTTACAAGCCAAAGTAGCGGCTGCTCGGGGAGGGGAAGGACGGCACGAGAAAAGAGCCAGGAGAGTCCACCAGCCTGTGTTTCAATAGAGCTAAACTGCCTAACCGGTTTCGTCACTTGCTCACTCGCGCATCTATTAGCTATCTTCATTCACGTTCATCGCCGTCAGTGATACTACACATATTTTTCTTTC
>NC_051418.1:27956464-27956723 GCF_015228065.2 Penaeus monodon
ATTCATATGCTGCTTATAGTACATTGTCTTATGAAGGAAGTCCATTTGCTATCGTGAATATGCGTATATCACTTTCCTAGGTCCATTATTTCAGGCATCTCATTTCATTATCATAATTAATATTTTGAATAATAGCACATTAAGCTTCTATCTCGATTATCTCTGCTTGTGCAAAACCCAAACTCGGGGAACTTTCAAAAGTGGAGGAATTTTTTTTGGGTATTTTCTTTTTTTATAGGAAGTGCTATGTGAACCATAG
>NC_051418.1:27957235-27958040 GCF_015228065.2 Penaeus monodon
AGAATTGAAGTGGAAATATTCAAACATACACGCTTTTATGAAAGTATTTTAGCACTAGTTTGCAAACAAAATCTTTTCATGTATGCATTACATAACTTAAAGCGACCTTTACTTTCATTTCATAGACGAAGCCTTGAAAATTCAAAAAGCCGTATGAAACATCCAGTCACATTCATATCATATTCATTAAACAATGTACACATCCAACTATAATCATATTCATTAAGTCATGTTCACATCCAACTGCAGTTATATTAATTAACTCACGTTCACATCCAACTGCAGTCATATTAAGTCACGTTCACATCCAACTACAGTCATATTAAGTCACGTTCACATCCTACCGCAGTCACATTCATTATAACGTAATCACAATCATTGCGCCACGTTCACATCCAACTGCAATCATATTAAATCACATCCACAACCAAAAAGCAATCACATTCATTACGTCACGTTCACATCCAACTACAGTCATATTAAGCCCCGTTCACATCCAACTGCAGTCATATTACGTCACGTTCACATCCAACCGCAGTCACATTCATTCTAACGTAATCACATTCATTACGCCACGTTCACATCCAACTGCAATCATATTAAATCCACATCCACACCCAAATGCAATCACACCCATCGTCACATTTACATACAACGGCAATCGTATTCACCGCGCCACATCTCCCTCGTTCACATCTTGCATCAGCCATATTCATTCACTATTCGTCCGAGATTTGTTTTTCTCAAGGGAAGGTGGAAGCTATTGCCAGTGCTGCCGACTCCTACAGGTTATGGAGAGGGAGAA
>NC_051418.1:27958664-27958753 GCF_015228065.2 Penaeus monodon
TTGGTTTCGTATTATCATTAGACCTTATGTCGGAAAAAATCTATTAAAAAATGGTCCGGGGCTATATAAAAACAGAGGCATTGGTACAT
>NC_051418.1:27958825-27959630 GCF_015228065.2 Penaeus monodon
TACGCACGTATTCCCTAACATCCTAATCCTCCTTTCCAAAATCCTCAATGAGCACAATTCCACTGACATTTAGCGATACATTTTGGCTCCGTATTTGTTGTCATTTTCTTCCCAATCAGCTGGCTGTTCTCATGCAATTCCATTTTACGCTTGTAATTCCTCCCTTTCTCTTCGTAGTTCTGACAGGCCGCAGAAGGAAATAGGGGAAGGGAGGATAATCAGGAACAAGAAAGGGAAGGGATGCAAGGAGGAATAGTAATTGTTATCGTAAGGGGAATGTCTTGTTATGGTCGTAAGCAGAGGGTTAGGGAATAATAATGAGTGGTGATTATTTTCACTGTAGAAAGCGAGTATAAGAAAATGATGTTAACCCAAAGCTAAGTTTAGTCATTATGGGTTTTACAATAGTTCACGAAAAAGCGTTCATAATATAATTTTCTTCGCGAATGTTCTAAGCTTATTTAACAAGTTCATCTTATAAAGACCTCGTAAGGTTAAGAATATTTTTTTCAAGTGTGTTTGTGTTTAGGGGAAAGTAATATTCATTGCTTGAATTTTGGGAGGAACGGTAAAATATTTCGTAAGCTCGCTGTATCTGGAACATTTCGTCGAAAGCAAAACCTTTACAATGGAGACAATTGAAAATCATGATAATAACTTGGGAGTCTATTGCAGCTGGGAAAGCAATATTCTTGAATTATGGGAATCGTCGACAAATAGAGGAAGTATTCATTCAGTTTTCCGATAAGGACTGCATGTTTGCCTTGTATTGACAAACTTATTTTGTGTCTATATCTGATTCAGG
>NC_051418.1:27960147-27960631 GCF_015228065.2 Penaeus monodon
CTGCCACGCGAGTCGAGGAACGTCCCAAGCAGCGCCATCTAGCGTGAGGAAAGGTCACTACCAGCGAGCGTAAGGTCCCCCCTCCTTGCAAGACGGAGTGCCTTCTCAGGGCCCTCTCCTTGAGACGTCATTTTGATCATCCTTGCGACGTGGCGAATGTGTACATAATCAAGACCGAGGGAGAGAGGAAGGAAAATTTTCCTCGGAGGTTTTCACAAACGAGGGAGAGAGGAAATGACATCTTGTTCAGAGGTTTTCACAGGAGAGAGGAAGGGAAAATTCCTCAGAAGTTTTCACAGAGAGGGAGAGAGGAAGGAAATTTTCCTCGGAGGTTTTCACAGAGAGGGAGAGAGGAAGGCAAATTTCTCTCAGAAGTTTTCACAGACAAGGTAAAGATGAAGTGAAATCTTGTTCAGAACTTTTCACAGAGTCTCGGGTGAAGCTTGGAGGCCTCGTAGGGGAGATGGAGCAGGGTTGATAAAGG
>NC_051418.1:27960953-27961142 GCF_015228065.2 Penaeus monodon
GTTAGAGGAAGAAGAATAAAAGCCTGGAAGAATATAGAAAAGCAACGCTAAACTGAGATACAAATAGATAAAACAGAAATTGATAAAGAGAGGAAAAGGGAACAAAATAATATTAAATAAATAAGTGACACTATATCAAAAAATTAGATTTAAGATTAAGATTACCATCTCTTAATAAAAGGGGAGAGT
>NC_051418.1:27961272-27961489 GCF_015228065.2 Penaeus monodon
TGTCTCAAGAAATGGGAAATGGCAATAGCTGTGCATATATACCGATAATTAGTAGATAAAAGAATGAACAGAATGGCAACGGAGTACGGATTTAGACGCCGTGGCAACCGAGGCACTTTTCGCAAATAGAGGCTGGAGAACAAAAATAGCGATAGATGTTTGTGCAGACAGCTGGGAGAGGCGGATGCTCTGCTGCGGGAAGGAAAAACAGAATAAG
>NC_051418.1:27961539-27961682 GCF_015228065.2 Penaeus monodon
TTAGTAATCTTTCATAGGACGGGTTGATCATCGTGTCTTCCCGCCACACTGTCTCTCATTTTTTTATTATTTTTCCTACCATTTTTTATGTACATCGTCTACTTTCTACTTCTGTCTCTCTTTCCAACGCATCTTCTTTCGAG
>NC_051418.1:27961781-27962006 GCF_015228065.2 Penaeus monodon
CGGAACAATCCGTCTCCTCTCATATATCCTATCTCACTCTTTTGTCTTCTTGTTGTTTCTTCTTTCCTTCACCAATATTCTTCTTTCCTTTGCCAATACGTCTTCATTTGCAATCTTCTTCCAATTCATTTTCAGCAATCTTTTCCATGGCCATATCTTTGCACTCTAAAAAACTCCATTCTGTGGCTTGAATAATCCAAGTCACTGCGCTGTACGTCAATACAC
>NC_051418.1:27962402-27962604 GCF_015228065.2 Penaeus monodon
CAAATCAAACCACAAATTTGAAAAGCAGGAAGTACAGGCAATCGAAAAGGCCATCCTCCTCCCTCCTTCGTCGTCACAGAATCCTCAATCGCGAAACAGAGTTTAAGATCCAAACGCTAACTCACACCCTTGGAGAGTAGACGAAAGCTTCTTTGGTGTAGATGGCCCATCGCCTTTTGACGGACTGGAGAGGTGAAGTATG
>NC_051418.1:27963388-27963463 GCF_015228065.2 Penaeus monodon
GTGTGATCCCGAGGCTGTGATTGGCTCAGCGTAATGGATGCTGATTGGCCAGGAGGAGGAGCTGGCGATTTTTAC
>NC_051418.1:27964441-27964762 GCF_015228065.2 Penaeus monodon
ATTTATTTAATTTATTCCATTGTTCTTCATCAATCATTTTTCTCTCTTTCTCCGACTTAAAAAATATATATATTTCTATTTTTTTTTCTCCTTATTATCTTCTTTTCTTTCTTCATTTCCCTTATCTTCACCCTTCACTTCATCTTCCGTATTTTTCTTTCCTTTATTGCGCTATATCTCTTCCCTTTTCATTTTCCTGTCGCACCTGCACTGATCTTATCTCGATATTTTTCTTTCCTTTTAAACCTCTCTCCTTCTTTCATTCTTTGCCTTTGTCTGTGCTTCTGCCTGTCTGCTTGTCTGTCTGGCTGTCTGACTTTG
>NC_051418.1:27964877-27965030 GCF_015228065.2 Penaeus monodon
TTCTTTCACCTCATATTTAACTAATGCTATCTTTCTAACATTTCATCTACTTCCCTCTCTCCCTTCCTTCCTTGCCCTGTTTTCTTTCTCTTTCTTTCGTTCTCTCTTCCTTTTTCACTCACTACAGTCCTCTCGTTATTCTGCCTCTCTCTC
>NC_051418.1:27965099-27965503 GCF_015228065.2 Penaeus monodon
ATTTTTTGTAACTATTTTTCTTTTTCTGTTATATCTACCTTTCATCCTCTCTACCAATCCCTCCTCAGGTGTATCTCCCCCTCTCCTTTCCTCTCCCCTTCTCCTTCCTTTTCATCTTCTCTTCTCCTCTCCCTCTTCCCTCTCCCTCTCCCCTCTCCTCCTTCTCTCCCCCTCTCTTCTTCTCCTCTCCTCTTCTCCTCTCCTCTCCCCTTCCCCTTAACTCTCCCCCTCTCCTTTCCTCTCCCCTTCTCCTTCCTTTTCATCCTTCTCCCTCTCCCCTTCTCCTTAACTCTCCCCCTCTCCTTTCCCCGTTCTCTGACTCTCCCTAACTTTTGCATTTTCCCGAAGAGCAAATACTCATCTCGATTCAACCTCCCACCGTCCTCGCCTTCTGGAGGTGAGGG
>NC_051418.1:27966441-27966645 GCF_015228065.2 Penaeus monodon
CGATATGAGAGCCTAGAAAAGATCTTCTCAGGAGCTCAGGTGTTGACCCAAAGCCATCACATATTTACCTCTCAACGGGAAGGTGATATTAATGTACCGTAAAGATGCTTTCCTCGGGGGCGTCCAAGTACAGGCGAGGAAATATGTCTCACACTTAAGAACTGGGGTCAAGTTGGCGAGTTTTTTCGTTGGCGACGAGGTCTT
>NC_051418.1:27966717-27967227 GCF_015228065.2 Penaeus monodon
TAAGTTTATTTGTCTTTCGAGATTTGTTAAGGTTCGCGTACTGTCTTCGTGAGATATATCTAATTTATCATATGTACCTCAATATGTGGTTCCCAATATGTCTTTTTTTTTGGCAATAATCACGTCGAAAACATAGGCCTACGATAAACATTTATTTACAAGGCCAATGAGCTTCGAGATTGTCACTTGTTTGCGGTGTCGGGCGCAGAATAATAGTAACGCTGGAAAAGGTGCATTATTCACGCCGCTGCTTTATGGAGTGTTCTATATGCAGTGCGTTTACTCTCACGACTGCACTTGCGTTACATAAATTTGGAATATTAGATACAGAACTTGTGTTTGCAGAAGATATTGATTTTATAATGCAATGTTACCTCGCTACCGTAACTATTTTGTGTTATATATTGTGCTTATAATAATGTAGATTCAGACACGTATACAAGGGACCAAAACAGGGTGGAGAGTATTTTGTGTTGATTAATAATGCGCATGTTGAGTTTAAATTGCATA
>NC_051418.1:27967388-27967506 GCF_015228065.2 Penaeus monodon
AGTTTTGTTTATAACTCCTTAAGAAAACGTCTATTGACATCTGATGTTTGCCTATGACCCATCTAAAGTGTAAGAGTTGGTGGAGTTTCAAGCGCGTCAGGCCACCTGGGTAGTCCCA
>NC_051418.1:27967765-27967987 GCF_015228065.2 Penaeus monodon
TTATCTTCATTATAATATTTTATCAACGTTTGTTAATCATTTTCTGACGAGTTTGGTTAATCTGTAGTGTTGGCCATTTTCTATATATTTGAAACTGAACTTATGATTTTGCATCAAAACGAGACGTTAATAAAAGTCGTGCGATAACGTAGGAATTCAATGGCGCTACATCTGGCAACACAACCAATTCCGCGTTCTGTTTATTCTGTTTCCGGGCCTACA
>NC_051418.1:27968362-27968549 GCF_015228065.2 Penaeus monodon
AGTATGAAGCTCCCTCCAATTGAACATGCAAATAAATAACCATTTCTTTTTAGCTTATCTGGCCGGAGGTTGAGTGGCCGCACGTGTTATATTTACCTCTGTTCGTGTTTTATGCGCGTTGACGGGTGAGATAACGAGAGAGAATATGCCCGAAAATGCTTGAAAATGACACTGAATTTGTGTGACA
>NC_051418.1:27968878-27968962 GCF_015228065.2 Penaeus monodon
GTTGTGTATGGAAATATATATACTGCTTCAGAATTTGAAAATGACAATGTTTAAACAGGCACGATTTCAGCCTCTTATTTACGC
>NC_051418.1:27969007-27969215 GCF_015228065.2 Penaeus monodon
ATGACAATGTTTAAACAGGCACGATTTTAGCCTCTTATTTACGCTAAGTAAATACAAGGTCGGGAAAAGAAACACAAGTTGCGGTTGATCGTCATATAAAATCTGTGTAAATAATTACAATTTTTTTGTTTTGTGTTTTTGTGTTACATGTCTTTTTCCCCTTTTTTATCTTTTTTTATTTGGGTTATTTCTTTACTTTACCCCTCGA
>NC_051418.1:27969748-27969960 GCF_015228065.2 Penaeus monodon
CCAGGAATCTTCGACCACTCCTCCTAACGCTTTTTCATTCCACTGACAATTCAATAACAGCAAAGTAATAAATCTCGCGTCAAGCAATATCCCGTCCGGGCGCTGCAAGCACGCAAGCACGCCCATGCATCCGTGTTCATATACATCCTCAGCATATTGGGATGCTGCCATAAATCAGGTATATTTCCTTGGGATATTGTGCTGGGATGGAA
>NC_051418.1:27970589-27970913 GCF_015228065.2 Penaeus monodon
ATTGGCCTCCCTCTCCTCCTCCGTCTTTCCCACGCCCTCTCCTCTCTCCTGAAATCATAACGAAAGAGTTGTATCCCAAAAACGCAGGAACGAAAAACATTTTCATAATCCTTCCTTTATTTTCACTCGGAGGAGAAAGGAAAAAAATCTTAATGTGCAGCTTAATCCTTTTATGACGAAAGCTCCAGTAATCTCCTCTTTTTTATATTCCAACTTTTTCTCTCTCTCTTTCGTATCTAAAACAATACGAATTTACCCGGTGATATTGACACAGAATAATAGTACCTTTCACTTTTCCTTAATATTAGATCAACCCAAGATTGG
>NC_051418.1:27970932-27971911 GCF_015228065.2 Penaeus monodon
GCGTAAGTGTAATGACATTACTACGCAAATATTGCTTGCATTCCCCTTCGTTGCGTTAATGCAACACTTTATTCCCTTTATGCAAAGATTTGTGAATAAAAAGCTGGGTATAAAAGGCTTCTGTAGGGTTCACCACCAACTACCTTCTATGCCTTGTTTATGCTTTGTCTCCTCTTCCTCTTTCTCTTCTCTTTGTCTTCTCTTTATCTTCATCTTCTCTTTATCTTCATCTTCTCTTTATCTTCATCTTCTCTTTATCTTTATCTTCTCTTTATCTTTATCTTTTCTTTATCTTCTCTTTATCTTCATCTTCTCTTTATCTTTATCTTCTCTTATCTTATCTTCATCTTCTCTTTATCTTCATCTTCTCTTTATCTTTATCTTCTCTTTATCTTCATCTTCTCTTTATCTTCATCTTCTCTTTATCTTCATCTTCTCTTTATCTCTGTCTTCTCTTTATCTTCATCTTCTCTTTATCTTCATCTTCTCTTTATCTTCATCTTCTCTTTATCTTTATCTTCGAAATTACCTTGTTAGGGTGTCAATGGCGCTTGTTGGACGCAGCTACTTGTGTTAGGAAAATGTATCTATTTATCTAATTATTATCATTATATGTTTTGTGTTGTATCTCCTTCATTTACCATCCGAAATTTAATTTATTCAAAGCTGACTAATACCATTTCAGGTTAATGGGGAGTGTGGATGCTATATACTTTTGTATAATTATATAAAAAAGGGTGAAAAGGGTGATTCAGTTGTTTATATTTTATTTAATATTGTTCAGTACAAAGATATTGGTGAATTGATACTAATAATTTTTTTTTCAGGTCACCGTCCATACCTCCGGATTAGTTCATCATATGCATGCCTTTAATTACAAAGGTTAAATATACACTCTTTATTGTTAATGTAACTTGAGTATGTTTTTATATGTAAATTGTGTAATTGTCTTATTCATTGGCATGCAAACAGAAGCACC
>NC_051418.1:27971947-27972096 GCF_015228065.2 Penaeus monodon
ATAAATAAGATTTCTCAAGGTCATGGCTACCTTGTACTGTGTCAAATGTCAGAAAAGGAAACACTGGCAACTCACTTTCTTTTTGTAAGTTCGAAACCTAAAGTCACATTCTTTGTTGTTTTTCTGGAAATGTACTACTTTCAACACCC
>NC_051418.1:27972172-27972396 GCF_015228065.2 Penaeus monodon
TAATTTGGCAAAAGAAACTTGGCGAATCTGAATGCAACAGAGTCTGGGATGATTTACCAGTTATGTTTTTTATGTATATTATCCAGTTCTTTCACAATGATGGTATACGATCGAAAATATACTATTTTAATGTCGAAAAGATTTTAGTCCAGGGATATAGGTGCCGATATAAGAGTTAATTACGATGTTAAATGAAACAACATGACGACTATTGCGTTATCACG
>NC_051418.1:27972521-27973117 GCF_015228065.2 Penaeus monodon
GCAATGAAAGAGAAGGAATTGCGTTAAATCTTGGAAACAAAATTCGTCAATGAAGAATGAAAAGGTGAGGCTAATTAGTAATATTTTTAATCGATTAATCAATTCATAGAGAACCAACTCCAGAGAAGCATGGGAATTAATTAATATTAAAACAAAACTTCAAAGAGATAACAAATAAACAAAGCCACATTTCAATAGGAATATAGCAAAATCGCAGAGATGTGATACATAAAGGCTCAGATACATATAAAAGACGAGAATGTATTATTCTTTAAATGTGTACGTATGGTTTTTGCTTAATTTTGTGTTCCCGTGTTTTTCTATACGTATTATTATCGCTAGAGTAAAGCTGTATGAATGTTTCAAGTGAGATCAAAGTGAAAATGGTGTGGGGGAATTTCCATAATAATACTTTAAAAATTGGTATAAATGTTGCGATGAGTAAGCTATATTTTTCAGACAGTGAACAGCGTAATAAATAAATCAAAACACCTAAGCTAAATGCACTAAATTAAATTGCAAAAACAGCAAGGTAGATTTAAGGTAACACTTGCCTGAATGACTCCCGCAGTGAAAAGTATAGTTGAGATTGAATT
>NC_051418.1:27973364-27974089 GCF_015228065.2 Penaeus monodon
ACTTACTTTCTTGAATATGTCATCAGTAAACCGAAGCTAAGATAACAAAATATGATTTTTCCTCTTCCTATCTACTTCTCTCATCCACCTTTGTCTTCTGTTTTCTCTTCTTCCCTCTTTCACATCTCTTCCCTTTATTTCTCAGTTCTCCTTTTCCTTGTTCTCCCTCCCCTTCGTACTGAGTTTCCAAAAGCTACACCCACAAGAAGCAAAATAAGCGACAGTGAAATCAGATCGTTAGACAACTTGCCATAATGAGAAACAAAACTCAAATTCGCCTAAATGGACCACAAAGCAGCCTACATTACACACCCCTACGATGGTCTTCGAAGTTAAGAGATATCAAAGAACACACATTATATATGCAGCGTTGGTATGTACCACATAGAACCCCCGCTTATGTAAATGTACATACGATTGTTCAGACGAAGTCCAGCGCTACGTGATCGAAACTACAAATGCCTTCTATTATTTTCTTGTAAGGAAGAAATAATGTTATTTGCCACAGAGAACATTTTCCCATTTATTTTAGGGGGGAACACTGTTAAAATCGTCTTCCTTTATATAAGAACTTGGTAGTACAACAGCTAAGTCGAAAAGTAGATTCAAATGCGTGAATTGAAATAAAATCACTGTGGCGTAGGTGGCTGGAAAAATGGGATAGTGGTGTGTAATCGGTAAACAATAATACTAGTAACAATGCTTTCAAAATTATAATAATGGTG
>NC_051418.1:27974567-27974791 GCF_015228065.2 Penaeus monodon
GCAACTTGTAAATCACGGAATCAACATCCCGGAAGTTACAGCATTAGGTGAGTATTGCAAAATATCGAACTTCTTAGCCTGAAAAAAGGGTATCTATGAAGCAAGGGAAGTGACTTCATCTATAGATTTTTTTTTTTTTTTGGGGGGGGGGCAGAAAGTTATGTTAGAGAATTTAACTTTTAAGCCGAGAAATACGGTAACGACCATATTTACGTTGGTCGAGA
>NC_051418.1:27974962-27975263 GCF_015228065.2 Penaeus monodon
AGATATAATATATTTTTTTGCGTGTGTGTGTTTTAGATTGTATGGCAATAACATTAATTGATTTGTTTGTTTATCTAATGATTTTTAGATTTTTTACCGCGTAAACTTAATCAGTTGATTTAATTAATGAATTTGGATTTTACCGTTTTACCTTCATTCATGAATTAATCTGTCTGCTTTTCATTTTCATTCTTTGACATTTATCTATTTATGTATCTCCCCTCCACCTCCCCCCCTCCTTCCTGATCAGATTTTTATTTTATTTCATTCAGTTTCAATCAGCTGAGTAAGTAATTGAGTA
>NC_051418.1:27975779-27976017 GCF_015228065.2 Penaeus monodon
TTTTAAATGGAAAACTGGGGACGACTTGAGCTAGTAAACCGCTGTCGTCATAAGCCCGGGAGGAAGGAACATCAGGAGAGTTATAAATGGAAAGGAAATTGTTTGGTGGCAAGTTTGCCGAAATAATTGCTGTTTAGTTCACTTGACTTCTAGTGAGAGTGTTTATGTTGTCTCTAATGACTGTAGTGATAATATTAGGCCATAGTTACCATATGGTTGTTATAGATGTACCTACAGT
>NC_051418.1:27976473-27976919 GCF_015228065.2 Penaeus monodon
CAGAGAAGCACGGAAGTGGAAACTTGCAATAAGCAGGGTGCAGACCATGAAAACTCTGTATCAGGAATTAATAGCAGCTTGTGGATATTAGTTAACGATATTGTGGATATTAGGAATGGTTTGTAGTTTATAGATTTTAGTTTAGGATAGTTTGTGGATATAAGTTGTGGATGGTAGCTTGTGGATATTGGATTGTAAATATTAAAAGTGGATATTTTTGTTGATATTATGTCTTGATAGTAAGGAGAAGCGGAAACAGAAAAAAACGCATTATTATTCTTGAAGTTTTTATGCCAAGGGACTCAAAAGCGAGAGTTTTAAGGTATAAGCAACTTTCAAAATTTAATATGAGCGTTGAAATTAGATGGAGCTGCAATATCTGGTTTGTATTTTTGCAGTCTGTGGTTAAACAGAGTGGAATTGTATCCCTGATATTCCGAATTACG
>NC_051418.1:27977545-27977781 GCF_015228065.2 Penaeus monodon
CATCATATAAACACACGTGCATCACACATTCACGCATGGACTACGGTAAATATAATATTCATTAGTTAATGGACTTTCTGCAACATACCTCCTTTTCATAATGTCTTACGGAAACATGAGAAAGATAAACTCACGAAATAATTAATAATGAAAAAACACATCTAATATCTAGCAAGATATTAATTCCAGAAGAGAAAACTAACATGCTGAGGACAGAGATTTAAGTTTATGTCTTT
>NC_051418.1:27978199-27978812 GCF_015228065.2 Penaeus monodon
GTAGCAACCATCCTTTCCGGACCAGTTAACTAGCCCATCAAACCGGATAACAAACGACAATAAACCAGGAATTCTCCCCTCCCCCACCCTCCTTCCTCTGCCCCTTCCCCTTCCCTCACTCCCCTCCCTCCTCTACCCCCTTCCCCCACCCTCACTCCCCCCTCCCTCCCTCACCCCGCCCTCTCTCCTCGTATACCCCCTCCTTCCTCCCCACTCCCTCACTCCCCCGCCCTCATTCCTCTACCCCCTCCCCCTCCCACACCCCGCCCTCCTGGCCTCATTGCGAATAAACTTTCAAGTACATGAATTATGGCTTCTCCCCCCCCTCCCCACCCTCTCCCTCTTGCCTCGCCCGCCCCTCAAGCCCCCAACCCCCCCATGAAGTGAAACGGCTTCGCTAGACTTTTATTTTACCTTCAAATGATTCATTCCCTGCGTAGAATACAGTATGTTCCCAAGGTTGGGTGGAATAAAATGAAAAGGGAGGGGGGAGGGGGAGGGAAAGGCCGTTTTTATGTGCAGGTGAACTTGAATCTGGGAGGTTTTGCCCGTAGAGTTTGGACGGAAATGTACTGTCGTTTGTCCGTTTTTTTCCTCCTTGCAAACGTTTGTG
>NC_051418.1:27980002-27980335 GCF_015228065.2 Penaeus monodon
GGAGACAGAAACAAAAAGCAAATTTCACGCAAAGACACAGCTAAATTTGCGTGAAAAGCTGAATATCCTACATGAATAACATCGGTAATTAGATAATGAATAAATCATCTGTGACCAAATATTACCAAAAAAGCTCGTTACTCCGTCATATTTTCGATCACAACCCCCGAGCACAACAGGGCAGAAACGATACAATATGACACAACACGAAATTGAACCCGTTAACGCAAACGGCATAGGACATTTGCATACAGATTTATAGAAATTCGTTTCAAAATGAATTCCATGTGAATAGTGCAAATTTAAATCTCATTGTCAGTACCGTTTTTACCC
>NC_051418.1:27980745-27980936 GCF_015228065.2 Penaeus monodon
CTCCTTAAACTGATCATCATATAATTTTGATTCATCATTTAAAATTACACTCACCTAGAATTTTTTATATGAGAAATATTACATATTACATATATGTTTATATGAAAGATATTTTTAAAATGCGTGATTGCGCAAATAAAACAAATGTCTCTATGAAAAACTGACAATTTGATATCAGATTTTCTCTATAT
>NC_051418.1:27982533-27982954 GCF_015228065.2 Penaeus monodon
GAATGTAAACATATTTTTATGTAATTAAGCAGCGTTGATTAATCATTTCCTCTCATAATTTCTTCTGCTTCATTTTCTCCCTGTATTCATCTCCCACTTCCATCGACATAATTTGATCAGAACAAAATTCCGTGATCAAAAAAGCTTAATTATCGCGTTTTCTCAAATGATATTCTTTTGATATTTGAATACCAATTAAGATCGACAAAAAGTAGATTAAACCTGATTTGTTCATCTTGAAGTAAAATGTTAACTGGTCTACATGAACACGTGTTGAAGAATGTGAGTTTATTAGCCATCAAATACGCTAATTAGGTGATTAATATTGCGATGACTAATTAAAACTTCAAATACAGTTTAATGCTGTTCGCTATCTCTCTCCTTTATGAAAGGGTAAGTGTTCATTTGTTTGTTAGATGTT
>NC_051418.1:27983164-27983824 GCF_015228065.2 Penaeus monodon
CAGATGCATGTGCGTGTGTGTGATTTTCCGGGTGCATGTGTGTATATATGTATATTTTCTTAATAAAGCGAAAAATATTCAATTCCTCACGATACGATTACTGCATGAAATGAAAAAGTAATTTAATGCATTTTGTGCCACACCTGCACGTCACTTTCATATTCCAAGTTACGTAATATCTCGGACTTAAGCCTTAATATATTCCATATTCACTAACAAGAACTCTAACTTAGCGAACATACCCGTGATAAAAGTGGAATAAACCTTGCCTGAAATCATGCACTATTCAAGCATGACTAAAAAAACGTGCATATGAGACTTTGTGATAATAATAAGAAAGGTTTGAGCTCGTAGTCATGAAGGATTTATATAGAGCTTGTCGACTTGTTAATTATATGTTAATATAGGTAACGTTCTCGCCTCCATGTTAAATTCGTTCGTTCTTACATCAAAGTCTTGTTGAACACAAATGCCTTATCAGAATTGCAAAAGGGTATCGTTATCTTTGCAATATTCTGCACTCCTCACGTCTCGTCATAAATTTCTTGGTCTATCCCTCTTCTTAATTACGCATATAATGAGTATTATGAGTCTTTTTTGGTTTATTAGTCCATTAGCAGACACGGTTAGAAAGTCGAGGGGACGATTTCTCAGTCCCCT
>NC_051418.1:27983924-27984205 GCF_015228065.2 Penaeus monodon
CATCCTCCTTTCTCCGTCTATCTTACAGGCCTCAAGTTGGGGTCCCCCACGTGGGTGGTTCAGTATAACGCACGGTCTGGCTGCTCGTTTTATTGAAGATGGCAGTGTGCGCGGAGGACAAGGAAGACTTGTGCCGTCGTGCAGCACAGCACTCCAGGGCGGGGCCCCAAGGACAACGGTGACTCGCGTTAGTGTCCGTAGACGTCAAGAAAGCCGGAAGCCAGTAGGGCGACGATGCCGCGGGCACGACGTCGTGATCGGGAGCAGCTAGAAGGCGGGAC
>NC_051418.1:27984913-27985027 GCF_015228065.2 Penaeus monodon
GATCACTTTATGTCCATGATGGAGTTTCATTTCTCGTGTGGGCTCCGCGGAGCACACGCACGCGACGCCTTTTCTCTCCTTTTCTAATTAGACTGCCGCTGGTACTTTTGTCTC
>NC_051418.1:27985402-27985786 GCF_015228065.2 Penaeus monodon
CCTTCCTTCTTCCTGCTTTTGGTGAAATAATATAATAATATCATTGTAAGTGCAATTTCTCTTTTTTCTTCCATCATCTCTACACTGTTAATATACAATATGAATATTTCTCTGGTTAATATAGACGTAATGATTTAAATTAATCACAAATCCTATTTCTATTCATAATAATTGGATATTCACGCAAATATAAAATTCAAAGTCAACCATAGAAGCTGTACAAACTTCTATTCCTCCGAGTATGACGAATAACTTTGGAAATTGGATATTCTATTAAATCATTAGGATATTATCATTAATGATTAAGTGTGAAAAACGTGACTGACATTTATGTTTTCGTACAATACAAGCCAATATTATCTTCTTCCCTATAAGCATATTTAT
>NC_051418.1:27985909-27986175 GCF_015228065.2 Penaeus monodon
TTTTTTTTACAAGAGTTAATCAGGAAACAAATCAAACGTTCTTTCACTGGCGTTGATGTGCCGCTATTGTTGCCTTTATTTTCACTTTATAGAGGCAAGGAAGGGGTTGCAGTGATACCTAGGCTGCGTTGTGCGTAGAAATATCGAGGGAAAGTATATGTTATTAAAATCAACCTTGTTAGTGTTGTTTTAAGAATAAATATAATTGGTGTTGACCTTCCGAGTAAAGTGAGTTGTGAACAAAATTGCGTGAAGGATGGATGCCC
>NC_051418.1:27986209-27986347 GCF_015228065.2 Penaeus monodon
CATGATAAAAATTACATATGACAAAGGTGCACATGATAAACGTGGATAATCAATCTTACCACAGCCTTTTAATTGAAGCTCCAAATTGTACTGTATCCTGCTAACCTCCACAGAACATATGCAGAGCCACCGATTTCC
>NC_051418.1:27986674-27986994 GCF_015228065.2 Penaeus monodon
TGTAAATTTTCTCCAATTTTCCACTTATATATGGCTTGTCTCTTGGCATGGGAAAATTTGAGAAAATTTACACTTTTTGATTTTGATGGTACATCGGATGTGATTAGTTTCTGGAAATTATAATTATCGACAGCTCAACGCGTCTTGGAACACGTACATAGAGAGAAAATAAAATATCGTCATCATAGACGCAATGATTTCTGATTAAATTTATCTCCGTGAATAAATTGGCCATAGTCAGGATAAGATAACTCACCACATCAATAATTAGATTCCTTATATAAAAAGGGAGTTATAGTGAGAACTAATAACTTTGTTTG
>NC_051418.1:27987311-27987445 GCF_015228065.2 Penaeus monodon
ATCAATAAAAAAGGATAGATAGATAAATTGATTAACCAATAGAAATAGACAAATGAACTAATTAACCAAAGATAAAAAAAACAATTTCCAAAAAAAAAAATCTGAAATGAAAGAAGAAAATTTCTGTTCCAAAC
>NC_051418.1:27987537-27987803 GCF_015228065.2 Penaeus monodon
CACACACATTATGAGTGCATGCGTGTCTATTTGCATCTTGATGAGGTACAGACGAATGAAGTTTTATTTTGTTGTTTTATGCATTGGTCATGTAAAAATTTCATGTAAAAATGTTTGATATTTTTGTGATTTACACAGCAAAATGTTTGATTAGATGAATGGAAAATTGATATTTGAAATATTGTGTTTACTAATAAAATAATTGGTATGTACAACTTTAAAACTATGCTTTGGGGAAATGATCATTCCGATTTATATGATTGTTG
>NC_051418.1:27987864-27988045 GCF_015228065.2 Penaeus monodon
TGGAGGCAAAATATTCTGAATATTCATTCACCTTTGCCTTACTCGCTGGACAGTGATTAAAAGTTGGTGTGTGACATCCTTGACGGGAGTGTTGCCATATGCTTGTATAGAAAACAGAAAAATGTGCGTTGGTCTTTCCCTTTCTCGTGTTATCTGCATACACGAATATACGGATACTAGT
>NC_051418.1:27988888-27988997 GCF_015228065.2 Penaeus monodon
CATATGCAGTGCAGTGCTGCATGTCTGTCCAGTACAGCCCTAACACGTTGAATACGGAGAGCATCGGGTAATGGGCAGTCTAGTCTGTCAGCCATGAGTTATATGAAAG
>NC_051418.1:27989088-27989200 GCF_015228065.2 Penaeus monodon
GGGTAAGCGTTTTGTGCAGAGAGACAACCGGCGTGAATACAGCTCTGTTTTTGTGTTTGTTTTATGGGCAACAAATAAAATCAGGCCAGAGAAGCAGTTAGAACTGAGGATC
>NC_051418.1:27989302-27989498 GCF_015228065.2 Penaeus monodon
CACAGAAAATACTGAAAAGCCTACAAGAAAATTTTTAAAAACTCAAGAAAAAGGTTGGGGAAACCTAAAACAAGAGGGCTCGGTAGTCAAATGGAGGCAGCCATATTCATATACAGGAAGAAGCAAAAGAGCAGCTATAGTGCTGATGTCGAAAGAAAAAAGGGAAAAAGAGGGAGTAAAAGATAATTTAGCAAGG
>NC_051418.1:27989783-27989970 GCF_015228065.2 Penaeus monodon
AAGTGATGGGCAATCCTCATTTTTTACTTTTGCTATGAGTGTGTTGAAACGGTTCCCGTCGCCCTCCCTCCTCCCTCTTTCCCACCACCAGTGCATTCGTGCAAGAAATGTCTTGCACCGCCTTGTAGAGTAATCAAGAGTGTCATGGTGGGTTGTGTTAGATTAATATATTCATACCTGTCTGGGA
>NC_051418.1:27990422-27990490 GCF_015228065.2 Penaeus monodon
CAGTGACGGGGCCGAAAGACCCAACAACACTTTTATTCAATTGGGAATCTCTTAATACCCAAACCAGT
>NC_051418.1:27990518-27990704 GCF_015228065.2 Penaeus monodon
TCGTGTATTCACACAAATTGATTTCCAGAGATAGTCTAATCTAAGAATAATTTGAACAATAACAGGCAATGATCATTCTCAGATATGTCATCCTAGCATTTTGAAAAAAAAAAAACAAAAGAAATAGAGCACCTTTTACATTTACATGTGTAAGATGTGATGAGAGAGAAAAAAAAGGGAGAGGGG
>NC_051418.1:27990861-27990998 GCF_015228065.2 Penaeus monodon
AGCTTATACAGGTAAAAAATAATTTATCTATATCTATAAGAGAGTTAAACAGAGTAACATAAGGTTTTGTGTTGCTGTTTGTTTGAATATTGGTTTGTATACATAAAAATAAACACGTTGAACCTGTAGATGCAATT
>NC_051418.1:27991594-27991726 GCF_015228065.2 Penaeus monodon
AAATGTCTCCCTAACTAAATTGATTGTTTTCTCTTCAAGTCACATTATTCGATAATATATATTTTTTATAATATTGTTGCTTGATATCTAAATGTTTGCTTTTTTGTTCACGTACACGCATATACAAATGTG
>NC_051418.1:27991949-27992331 GCF_015228065.2 Penaeus monodon
CTTACTAAAGTTATCAATCATTTATACGCTCATTACATTACTAATTCTGTTTTCCCCGACCTTGATTAAAAAAAAAAAAAAAATTCTCTTGATTATACCTCTTATTCGTATTTTCATTCATTATTACTATCATTTTTTTGTAGTATCGCTGTTATGAGATGGAAAGTTCAAGGTTGGCTTGGTGACATTTAAAAGTAATCTTGAACAGTGGCAAAAGTTCACTTGAAAATGATATACAATTTGAATTTATATTTCATCTTTTTTATTTTCACACTACACAATTCGTTATATAAGGAAGAGTTTCTTTTACCCTTCTCTCCCGGAGGCTTATGAAGTTATAAGGACTTTCGTTCCCTTATGTGAATGGCACAATACACATACC
>NC_051418.1:27992708-27992780 GCF_015228065.2 Penaeus monodon
TTCATTAAATTGATCTACCGTATATTTATAGTGATATAGATTACTATAAAAAATGTTATTCCTCTTATCGAT
>NC_051418.1:27992936-27993181 GCF_015228065.2 Penaeus monodon
ACGAAATCTTACTCGTGGCTTTAAAAGGTTAAAACAAAAGTTCGATCCCACGACATTATTTCTTAAGCAGAATCTAAGATTTTTTTTTACTTTAATAAGAGTTTCCGGCACAAAGTTTGAAGTAACGCTTCCATAAATGAAACGCGGACTCCATTTACGGACTCGAATGAGATAATTGAATCTCATCGGAAAAATTCGTTCGTATGTCTGTCTTTTTGACACATGGTTATTCAAACACATTTTCT
>NC_051418.1:27993414-27993710 GCF_015228065.2 Penaeus monodon
AAACACATTAGTCTAGTACTCAATCAGACAATCTAGACAACACACATACACACTTAGGCTCATGCAATTGCAGGCCCTTCATGCAGCTTAATGTACAGACATTCATTAGTATCCCGGATACTGCTACCTGTTGGGCTTATGCTATTTAATCGCATTAACCTTCGTAATGTTGGTAATATCCGGCATTTTCGTACTTTCGCATTTTTTAAAAAAAAAGAGCGTAACCAACTCTTTGGTAATGGGGTTACACGGATATGTAAGTTATTTTTTGTCACTTCTGCTATGTGCCTCGCTTA
>NC_051418.1:27996298-27996491 GCF_015228065.2 Penaeus monodon
AGAAAATAAATTGGCTGATACGTCTTCGCAGCGAAAGTTGATAAAAAGATCCGAGAGGCAGCGCGAGTGGAGAGCAATAGACACAACAGATGGCGAAATAGCTTTTGGATTCGGAGGAAGTACCGACGAATAACCCGGTTTCGGAGCTCGAAGTTTGTGATTTATTAAAGGGACAAGAGGCTGGTTCAACTGC
>NC_051418.1:27996873-27998894 GCF_015228065.2 Penaeus monodon
CGAAAGGAGGATGATAAAGAGGCTACAAAGAGTGTGAAAAGATTCCCTCCGAAAGTATAATAAGGAAGAGAGGAAGGAGGGGGCGGGGGCAGGGGGGAGGAGGCGAGTGAGGGAGAGAAATATAAATGGAGAAGGGGAATGAAGGAGGGCATGGGAAAACAGAGAACAGACGGACAGAATTGGAGAAAAGGGGAAAATGGACAGAAAAGGAAAGACCAGACGAGAGAGAAGCGAATGGAGTGGATGGATGGAGGACAGAAGGAGGAGGTAAGAGGAGGAGATAACGAATGGGGGGAAGGAAGAGGAGGGGAAGGAGAAAGGAGGCGGAGAGGAACAGAGAAGAGCAGACGAAGAGAACAGGAGGTGAAAGAGGTGATGAATGGGGGAAAAGGAAGGAGGTGAGAGAAAGGGAAGAAGAAAATGGACGAAGGGAAAGGGAGACGAGGAAGAAGAGAGCATAGACAAGGGAGGGAGAGAAGGAGAGGAAGAAGGCATAGACGGAGAGAAATGGAGATGAGAGAAGAGAGAATAACGGGAGGGAGAGGAGGACGACGCGAGAGGAGGAGAGGCAATGACGCGGCTCCTTAAGCTAAGCTGCGAGCCTCGAGTCATCTCGGGAGGGCCCCCTGTCCCCGCCCGGCCCCCTTGTCCCCGCCCGGCCCCTTGTCCCCCGCCCGGCCCCTTGTCCCCCGCCCGGCCTGCCCCGCCCGGTTGTCCGCCCGGGCCCCTTGTCCCCCGCCCGGGCCCTTGTCCCCGCCCGGCCCCTTGTCCCCGCCCGGGCCCCTTGTCCCCCGCCCGGCCCCCTTGTCCCCCGCCCGGCCCCCTTGTCCCCCGCCCGGGCCCCTTGTCCCCCGCCCGGCCCCCTTGTCCCCCGCCCGGCCCCCTTGTCCCCCGCCCGGGCCCCCTTGTCCCCCGCCCGGGCCCCTTGTCCCCCGCCCGGGCCCCTTGTCCCCCGCCCGGGCCCCTTGTCCCCCGCCCGGGCCCCTTGTCCCCCGCCCGGGCCCCCTTGTCCCCCGCCCGGCCCCCTTGTCCCCCGCCCGGCCCCCTTGTCCCCCGCCCGGGCCCCCTTGTCCCCGCCCGGGCCCCTTGTCCCCCGCCCGGGGCCCCTTGTCCCCCGCCCGGGCCCCCTTGTCCTCCGCCCGGGCCCCCTTGTCCCCCGCCCGGGCCCCTTGTCCCCCGCCCGGGCCCCTTGTCCCCCGCCCGGGCCCCTTGTCCCCCGCCCGGGCCCCTTGTCCCTCCGCCCGGGCCCCCTTGTCCCCCGCCCGGGCCCCTTGTCCCCCGCCCGGGCCCCCTTGTCCCCCGCCCGGGCCCCCTTGTCCCCCGCCCGGGCCCCTTGTCCCCCGCCCGGGCCCCTTGTCCCCCGCCCGGGCCCCTTGTCCCCCGCCCGGGCCCCTTGTCCTCCGCCCGGGCCCCTTGTCCTCCGCTGGGGCCCCTTGTCCCCGCCGGCCCCTTGTCCCCGCCTGGCCCCTTGTCCTCCGCCCGGGCCCCCTTGTCCCCCTCCCGGGCCCCCTTTGTCCCCCGCCCGGGCTCCCTTGTCCTCCGCCCGGGCCCCCTTGTCCTCCGCTGGCCCCTTGTCCTTCCGCCTGGCCCTTGTCCCCCGCCCGGGCCCCTTGTCCCCCGCCTGGGCCCCTTGTCCTCCGCGCGGGCCCCTTGTCCTCCGCCCGGGCTCCCTTGTCCTCCGCCTGGCCTCCTTGTCCTCCACCCGGGCCCCCTTGTCCCCCGCCCGGGCCCCTTAGCCCTGGCTCCCTCGAGCCACAGATTTCACCTGACGCACGCCCACCCGGAAGTCGGGATTGAGGAATCCCACCGCCCACGTAGCACAGCGTCGGGCGTCGGTCGGGAGGGGGAGGCGCCCACAGGGAAGCGTCTCCGAGGCTCCCAGATCAAGGGCGTGCCTCTGCCACCCGCCCGCCGGCCTCGGGGGCGTCCCTCGGAGGCTGGCGTCATGCACGAGGCGCTGGGGGGCGAGTAGCCGGGGATGCATCAGTAACTCGATTTTAAAAGGTTTCCGTTTTAATTTT
>NC_051418.1:27999472-27999536 GCF_015228065.2 Penaeus monodon
ACCTATGACTATCATCAAAGAGAAAATCTGCACTGACACTCCTACCAAAGATTAATGTTTTCCA
>NC_051418.1:27999596-27999738 GCF_015228065.2 Penaeus monodon
CAGCATCGGCTCGGTCAACACTTCCTGCCTGTACGCCTCTGCTAGGTCTGTTCTCTACTGTACTCTAGCTACCATACCCCCGTGCTAATAAAAGAATCAAACCAGCGCTTTCAAAGAGGAACACGAACTCCTGTTATTTATT
>NC_051418.1:27999829-28000042 GCF_015228065.2 Penaeus monodon
TTTGTATCTTGAAGGAGGTGATCTTCAACAGGTTTATCTATTTTTCAATGTTAATAGACCTATAAACAGACAGATAAACCTGAAGTGGATTGAGCAAGAATTTAAGCTTAGAAAATAAAAACATAATTTCCAAATATCACGGAAAGAAACATAAAAAAAGGCGTTGCGAAGATTAAGAAATGTAATTAAACTTTATTCTCGGCCTCTGTGGAG
>NC_051418.1:28000552-28001102 GCF_015228065.2 Penaeus monodon
TTGGGTGTGGGTGTATCCTTTTTCTTTTTTATTCAGGTCTTCTTTCTACATTAAAAATAAAGTTGTATTTACACTTCAAAGGTATTTTCCGCATTCTATAAATTGTTCAGATCATGTTAGTTCTCTAGCAACTATGAAACCGCTGCTAAAGGAAAAGAGCTAGTGACACCTATCACATTTACCATGCATGTAAGCACTTGCATGTGATTGGTCTCATGCAATTGTTCATGACTGAGGGAGGCAAGCTAAGTCTCCAGGCACCAACATTTAATTTGCATGGCTATCTCTGGAATTCGTGTTCCGTGGCACTCTCGACACTGGGCCATAGCAAGTCACGTGACAAGGGGTGCCTCGTTTTGCATGAATACAGAATAATCTCCTTCGTTTATTCAGCCGTTATGATTTTCCGGGTGTGTTCACTCAACCTCCGATTCGCATTCCGTATCCAGGGTTGAGCGGCGTGAATATACATGCACGGAGATTGTGGTATTTGGCCGTCGCTGGCGGTGGCCGTGTGTGTTCTGTCTCGATACCGTTCGCGTGTGTTGAT
>NC_051418.1:28002054-28002299 GCF_015228065.2 Penaeus monodon
AAGGCATGACACTGAACTCCAATACACTGACAATGAAATACGATAGCCAATCCTTGCTGTGTTTTCCAAAGACCTCTTAAGTGCCAATCACGTGTCCTCAAGCCCATGTGTGTGCAAACAGTGCTTTTTTTCTTGACTCTGTTACTCCTCTCCTTTTCTACCCACACACTCGCTGAGTCAGATTCCTTGTTCTCTGAGTGAATACTCCTCTCTCCCCTCTCGGCTTTTTCTGATAGATGCTGTGA
>NC_051418.1:28002957-28003166 GCF_015228065.2 Penaeus monodon
GAGTGAGAGTAAGAGAGAGGGTGTCCTTCACCATTTCCTTCAAATGGAAGAATAGCACAACTTATCAACTTGATCTCATCACGACTAAAACAAGAAAACTCTCCAGGGGAATCTTTTTTTTTTCAATAGGACATCAAGATCTGTAATGCAACTTTTCGTGCAAATGTATGTAGCAATATGTCAGTAACAGAGAACATTGCAGTTATGAA
>NC_051418.1:28003261-28003613 GCF_015228065.2 Penaeus monodon
GACAAAGTGAATAAATTATAACCAATAACCGTTCATATAAAAGCTAAGAATATATATACACATTTTCCCCATCACAAAACACTTTATAATGCTAATTGCGTTGCACATTAATATGAAATTTGGCGCAACACCTTTGCAGTTGTAAAATTAATCTGCAGGATGTGACATGAGGATTAGACGTGACTAATTATTAATTATATGAAGGATTTTACGTTTATGCATATTTTTGAATGACCTAAATTTGCATGATTTTTATGTGTATGAGCTTAGATAAAGAATTAATTCACCTTCGTCGGAAAACTGGTGGGAAGGTAGCGAATAATTTACATAAATCTCATTAATGCATGAAAGT
>NC_051418.1:28005418-28005639 GCF_015228065.2 Penaeus monodon
GCAATTAATCAAGAAAAACACTTCAAGAACGAAAACTACTTTTGAAACAGGTAAATTCATTCTGGTAACTTCAAAAGGTCTTGATTTGCATAGGAGAAATGGCTTCAGTTACATATATGAAGGTTTATTTTTGACAGGTAGTGGATAAAGGTCAGAGCTGTTACTTCAGCATGGGAATTTCATCTGAAAAAGGCAACTCACCCGAACACTAGAAATCTCTC
>NC_051418.1:28005959-28006239 GCF_015228065.2 Penaeus monodon
AAGTTGTTGCTTTCAACACCTTTTAGTTGTTTTTTTCTTAAAAACAGACAGTGAATCGGATAACTCCAGAGTCTAATATAAGTGGCCAGTTGCCAAGATCTGGCAGATTATAGATATCTACTTATTTCTAATGGTAGTGCGCTTGTACATTTTATAAAGTGGAAGAGGCCACATCCAACAAAAGTCATGTCTATGTCATTAATGAAAGGCTAACTTATATTCCTTTGAATATACGTCTTGCAGGAGTCCGCTTTCCTTCATAACATCGATACTTCATGAA
>NC_051418.1:28006331-28006763 GCF_015228065.2 Penaeus monodon
TTGTGAGTAGCCTATATATTTGTCTTAATATCTGTTGCTGTTTGTTGGCATGTGTCTTCTGTGAGTGTGCGTGTATGTATGTATGTCATTACACAAGCAAACATTAAGAAAAAATCATCCACATAAACTGAGGCCCTGAATCTCATTCTTAGAAACTTTACTGATTGCTTGTCAACAGAAATTCTCCTTGTGATCAACAATATCAACAGCCATGAGAGCACATGCAAGAAGAAGCAACGTAATTCACTAAATCCACATCTGCTTGCAATGGAATAAAGGAAAATTATCTTGCATGGCCTTAATACCCAACATATGACAATGTGATATGCAAATTATACAGTAAGATGACGTTTAATGTTTGGTCATGAAAAGAAACCTACACTTTTCTGATCTCTGGCGTCTTCATTCCATTATCGCAATTTAACATGTAAT
>NC_051418.1:28007361-28007452 GCF_015228065.2 Penaeus monodon
GAATCTGAGTAGGGACAGAAAAGGAGAATCTCTCTATCTCATCGCACGGTTTTTTTCAATATACAGCAAAATGATTTTTTTACATGTAAGG
>NC_051418.1:28007910-28007996 GCF_015228065.2 Penaeus monodon
ATGCTCGTGATGAAAAAGAGCAGCTGTTTTAGGTTTCTGTAAAATACGAAAAGTGATAAATCAAATGGAAATAATTGTCCTAGCAG
>NC_051418.1:28008026-28008587 GCF_015228065.2 Penaeus monodon
TCTGGATTAATACTTTCCAAATGTCAAATTAATCAGCAGAAAGGTCAAAGGCGATTTATCAGGATGATTATCAAGGATTTAAATCTCTCTGCAAGTTGCATGAAGGGTTGACCTACATTTCCTTTAATGCAAATGACAATCATGAAGGGAATTCAACTGCATGATTGTGTAATTTATAAAAGAAAAGAAGAACAAAAGGAAGAAAAAAATACGAATAAAAAAGAAAAAGCAAAGACTGTTCTTTTCTAACAAAACAAAGTGGAAAAATATTTTCTTTTATCTAAAATCCGGGAGACTTTTATTTTCCTGAACGATTCATATTCATACAGCTTGCAACGGATTATGAATGGTTATTATTGTATTTCTATAATCAAAGAAAAAGGACGAAATAAAAAAAAAATCAAGTAGTATCTAAGAAGGAAAATTCTTGCCGTGTTGCGTAATCCGTCTTTCTAGTGTGCATTATCGTGCATGATTTGCATCATGATTTACTTTCTATTTATTATAAAGTATTAGAAACAAAAGATTAATCTTTCAACTTATGTATAAGTCTATCCATCC
>NC_051418.1:28008966-28009282 GCF_015228065.2 Penaeus monodon
AGGAGGCGAGGACACATAATAAACAAACACAAATAAATACTGAAATACACATTATATTACTGAAATCTAGAACATTTTTTGAGGCAAAGAAGAGTAAACTAAAAGTGAACTAAGTCACTCTCCTGCTTAAAATTCACATTGGAGCAACTGCCTGCAGAGAAAGCGGCCAAAGAATTTCGCGATAACAGATAGCAAACATTCACGCGTTGAGTTAAGAAGTTAAACACATTCCTTTTAAAACTTGTATCTATTAGATCGCACAACTTGATACTGCGTTTTACTTGCACAGCAGTACTGTTTATTTAAAACAATACAT
>NC_051418.1:28009750-28010476 GCF_015228065.2 Penaeus monodon
GAACGAATTCAGTTGATCCGAATTTTAGTGTCTGAATATTGTTTGCAATTGCATAACAATATAAATTCTCGTATTTTCAATTATTTGGTTCACCAGAATAGATATTGGACTAGAGTAAAAAGGCTAGTGTTAGCCAAAAGATCAGTTTCCTAGGATTATATAGACAGAAACAATATCCTTTTCATCCGGTATCAGGTTTAGCAGGAAAAATATAATGAAATATATCCAAGCCCCTTTTAGCATTAGGAATGAAAGGTTTGTACAAAAAGGATTTTATTCGACTTAGAAATTATATATGAATTTCACGCAATTACGATAGAAAGTATGTACACTTAGCAGAATTTCGTATCATTTTTTTTTTATCATATATTGGTTGGTTTGGTTTTATTTTCTTCATTATTTCGATCATTGTAAAATATGCATACTATATAACAAATTAATCTATTAATCATGTATAAAAATGAATGCATAATGAAAACTTTTACAGAAAATGATAATGATTAGTAAACATTAAATGAAAAATATGACATTCACACAAAAACTTTTAAGACTATATTCGATATACAGCACAGAAAAAGGGGAGATGACAGACCACTACAAGAATTTATGAATCTAAATAGCAGTATCTAATAGTCTAGAAAACAATATAAACTGGTATTAAACTTAAACTGGTATTAAAGATGACAAAGGACATCATCACTCTTGTAGTTTGCAGGAAGAAGCAGG
>NC_051418.1:28010912-28011037 GCF_015228065.2 Penaeus monodon
AGATGTGTGTGTGTATGCAGATAGTATATTGTACATACATAGAACAACCCTTCAGAAACATGACCCGCTGCAATGGAAAGACGTGAGGGAAAATTGGTATACATGGAAAACGGTGGTATAAGATT
>NC_051418.1:28011564-28011830 GCF_015228065.2 Penaeus monodon
TATGCTGTCTCAAACATTCTCGCGCGCACAAGGGTTATGCCAATGAAAACAAGAACGAGGGGACGAAAGAAAAAATAAAACCTAAAAATTTGTTAAAATAATTAGCAAAACGTATAACATGTACATTCTGAGATTTGGAGAAATCGGTAACACATAAATGTTATTTTCGTTGGCGTTATGTTCCCCCCTTAGGGCACAGACATATAAAAGGAAATAAGCATAACAGATCATATGAGCTTTCATATTCGATGTAAACTGTAACAAGG
>NC_051418.1:28012463-28012531 GCF_015228065.2 Penaeus monodon
CAGTTCATTAAAGACCAACCAAGAGGTGCGAGAAATTTTAAACAAGAGTTTTTATTTTATAATCTTGT
>NC_051418.1:28014442-28014746 GCF_015228065.2 Penaeus monodon
GTCACAAGTCACAGCAAAACTTTAGTGACTTCAATGAATGGATAGTGTTTATGTCATCTAAAGTCTTTTATTGAAAAAAGTATGTTTTTTTTCGGTAAATTATCCCTTTCTTTCTGCTTGCAAATTACTCAGGAAAGCAGACACTCCATGCAAACTGAAACAGGACTGCTTTCTAATATTCCAAGTGCAGGATTTCCTTCAGGGTAACGCTGGCCTCTCAATGTCGTCTGGCTCAGTCAAAGAGCTCAGATTATAAGAAAGTGTAAGCATTAAAAATGAGATATGGATTTAGAAAATACAAAGT
>NC_051418.1:28015065-28015147 GCF_015228065.2 Penaeus monodon
TAGCCACTCGCTCTGAACCACGACCCCGCTGCCCACCTCTCACGCTAACAGGAATGGAACAAGACCGCCCTTCAGTTATGCA
>NC_051418.1:28015471-28015733 GCF_015228065.2 Penaeus monodon
CTTGATACCAAATTCCAAAGATAACAGATTTATGAGCCCCTCTCGATCAAGGAATTCTATGCCGCAGTGCAGTATCCTGAGGCTGTGAAACGGAAGCTAATAGTCCCTCTCGCTGTAATTAAGAAGAGAGGGAACAACGAGCTACTGCAGTCAACTTTGCGAGAACTAAACTTACTGACTGCCATGAGTTATGTGTCACTCCGGACCTCTTTGCATTTTCGCCTGAACACCGGTTTTGGGTGTGAGTTTGGCAAAGCGAAGA
>NC_051418.1:28016076-28016756 GCF_015228065.2 Penaeus monodon
AGATCAAAGTATCATCTCCATTTACTATTCGGAGCTGCCGCGGTAAAAGTTCCTCGCGCGGGGTCATAATGTATCAGTCCTCCCTGCCGCTGATGGAGTCTAGCATTCTTAATTAAAGGTGAGTGCCACGTTCTTTTTTTTTTTTAATGACGAGTGCCACTGCTTCGAGTTGAGTGCCACGTTTCGAAGGCGAGTTCTAAGACTCCGAGTTAAGTGCCAAGAATGAGTGCCAAAGGTCCCGGAGATGAGTCCCAGCATCTGAAGGAAGGGCTTCAGTGTAAAGTATAGGGTCTTACAGATTGAAGATGAGTTATAGAGTCATATAGGTAATCCGGAGCCTCGAAGCTAGTGCCAAAACGTAGAATAAGTGTCATGCTCAGAAAGTGAATGCCATTCTTAAAAGTATAAGTGCCATGTTCAGAAAGTGAGTGCCATTCTTAAAAGTATGATAAGTGTCATGTTCAGAAAGTGAGTGCCATTCTTAAAAGTAGAATAAGTGTCACGTTCAGAAAGTGAGTGCCATTCTTAAAAGTAGAATAAGTGTCACGTTCAGAAAGTGAGTGCCATTCTTAAAAGTAGAACAAGTGTCATTTCAGAAAGTGAATGTCATTCCTAAGGGTGAGAGCCATAGTCTTGTTTTGATTTTACTAATGTCAAAATATGTATTAGTTTTTGTTGCG
>NC_051418.1:28016938-28017100 GCF_015228065.2 Penaeus monodon
TTCCCTCACCCTTCTGCAGCATCTTCTCTCGGTCCGGAGATGCTGCTGTCTCGGAGTGGCGTCGCTCCGTCTGAGGTCGAGGTATTGCTCGGCGGAATGAGGCTCCTGCATGACCCCCCCATCCCCACCCACCCCCGGGCCCCTTCATGAGAATCTTGGGCT
>NC_051418.1:28018125-28018308 GCF_015228065.2 Penaeus monodon
TCCTCTGGCAGCCTCTTCTTTCTTTTTTTTTCGAAAGCATAATGCGAGTCACTTAGGACGCTTTGAAGAAAGAGGATATTTTTCTTTAATATCGTTGTTGAAGCTTTTCGATATGATATATTTCGTTACAACTTCGTTAAACTTTTAGTTTTAATTTGATCGACACTGATGCGAGGCACCCTT
>NC_051418.1:28020313-28020491 GCF_015228065.2 Penaeus monodon
AAAGCTTCTGCAGCCCCAAACAAAACAGATCTCAGAGAAACAAATATTAAGAAAATGTGTACCAGAGAGTGAGGTGTGACACGTGGCAAGGAGAGAGGGTGGGGGCGTGAGGGGCGGGGTTTTTGTGGGGGCGTTGGGGGAAGCGGGGGGGTAGGGGGTAGGGTAATTTGTAGTGGTT
>NC_051418.1:28020767-28020863 GCF_015228065.2 Penaeus monodon
GATAGGTTTGGAAAATGTGTTCTTCAATCCCTGGGATTAAGACGACCATTTCGAATCCCGGGGGGTTCGGGAAAATAAAAAAATAAAGAATGGGAA
>NC_051418.1:28020940-28021078 GCF_015228065.2 Penaeus monodon
ACAGGAAAGAGAGAAAAAATGGTGATAATCAAGAATAAAGGAAATGCTGATAGATACGACACAATCTATCAAAGAGAGAATGTAAAGGAGATTCAAAATTCCGTCTCCCCTTCTCTGAAAAAATGCACACTGGGAGAG
>NC_051418.1:28025600-28026048 GCF_015228065.2 Penaeus monodon
AACGCTCCTATATGCCCTTCGTGCAGCGAGGAATATTGCCACTAAACATTGCAAAGGCTTCAATAACCAACATTTTCGCGGTGCGCTGTATCAAGAGCTGCGGGACCCCATCTGTCAGGCAGGTGGCTACTGCAACTGGCAGATGGCAGGTCCGGCCAGCTGGTGGCGACACTAACGACCCTGGCCTGAGATAAACGACTAATTAAAGGTGTTTTATATGGTAATAAAGTGACACCTCTCGAGTTGGTCTGTGTATTACTTCAGCTCCAATGGAGACCTTCTGGGCGCGACTGGGGGGGGGAGGGGGGGGAACTCTGTCCTTCCGCCTTTGTTTGTAAGGCATTATTTCCTTAATTTTGTTTGTTTGTTTCTGGTTATTCTTTTAATTATCAGTCTGTCTCTCTGTCTCCTTGTATATGTCTCCCTTTTTGTCCCTTTTTCTTTCCTT
>NC_051418.1:28026451-28026695 GCF_015228065.2 Penaeus monodon
GCAACCCTCTGTCTCACATGTACAACCGAGAGTTTATTGCAAAGCAAATTGCATTTTTCTCATTCCACTGGCTGATCGCTCCACATGTCGTTTTCGAGGAATTGCAGATCACAAGTTACTTAATGTGACCCACCTTGCATTCATGATGTTTATTGGATGTTTCGTGGTCTTATTATTGCAAAGGATCAATTGCTGTGATCAATCAGGGTTACAGGAAGTGGCTTTGTGGGAATGCGAGTGCTTT
>NC_051418.1:28029863-28030117 GCF_015228065.2 Penaeus monodon
ATGAAAATTAAAAAGTCACTCATGCTTCACCAACTTCCCTGTCCCCTTAATAAATATTCCTCTTAGCTTAAAGTAACAAGTCAGCAAAAACACTAGACTCTCAATAGCGACCCTTAAGTTATTTGGAAAATATTCGAAAGTGTGAAGTGTGTGAAGAACATCTTTATAATAAGAGCAGAATGTCTGATCTTAGTTTTGGTCTTTAAAATGCTCGAGAAATGTCTCTTAAGCGTGAGAGAAAAAATACTTTGCGT
>NC_051418.1:28031161-28031243 GCF_015228065.2 Penaeus monodon
CCAATTACAGGGCCTCCCCTTCTGACATCCGTAATACCGAAGCCTAATAGACATAAATAACGTAGACACAATCACAGGTGGC
>NC_051418.1:28031285-28031366 GCF_015228065.2 Penaeus monodon
GTCAGTCAATAAAGCAACAAAATATAGAATGACAAGTGATTTCGGGCAGGTGTGATTGGCGGGATGCGTCACGGGTGACAT
>NC_051418.1:28032093-28032326 GCF_015228065.2 Penaeus monodon
GAAAAAGAGAACAGGACACAAAATACCCCCTCCCCCCTTCCGACATTATTCAGATGAGCGAAATGCTCAAAGAACCACGAAGAATGTCGTCACTATCACGACCGAGTGCCAGTGCCAAAAACCTACACGTGGCACACCTCTCCATGACAATGAAGCTCGTAGTTGGCATCTTGAGACCCCTTGAAGTGCATGCGTAACACCAGAGGGCTGAACACACACACTTCTTGAGGTAA
>NC_051418.1:28032913-28033074 GCF_015228065.2 Penaeus monodon
TCACGCTATCTTGAATGGATTGCACACCTGGCTGGAGAGTAGCAAGGGTTCCGCTTAAATAGCCGTATGCTTGACGTGCCAATAAGATCTCTGTCGACCCGTTTCTGTACTTCTATTCAATTTCCTGTCTTGTCTGTTATCTCCTTCTCCTGTTTATTCCT
>NC_051418.1:28033095-28033191 GCF_015228065.2 Penaeus monodon
CTGGGTTCTCTTTATATCAGATTCAGGTCTCTGTGTTTGTTTTTGTTTCGTCTCTCTTTGGTCTAACTTCTTATTTCTTTCTGATTTCATTTCGCG
>NC_051418.1:28033491-28033558 GCF_015228065.2 Penaeus monodon
CAAATCCCTAAAGTATTTGAAAAAATTATTACCTATTCTCTCAAACCTCTTCTTCCCACTCCTCTTG
>NC_051418.1:28033595-28033941 GCF_015228065.2 Penaeus monodon
CTTTTTTGCCTCTCTCCCACCTATCCCTCTATTCCAAATCCCTGAAATATACGTAAAATTATTACCTATTTCCTCACAAAGTCATGCGTGGCGCCGGCGATCCTCACAGCCAATCGAGACGCGTGGATTATGTTCACAGGGACTGCTCTCGCGTCCCGGTAATTTTCCCATCCAGTCTGCACTTCAGACCGTCTTTTTCGTGGCTAATGTGTCTTCTCTGAGGCTTCGTATTGTCTTCTCGGGGTCTACGAGACACTCTGGCCATCTCTTTAATCTCGCTTTGTGATACTTGTTGAGTTTATGCCAGTTTTCCCGCCAGGTTATTTTCACCGTTTCTCATTCATTT
>NC_051418.1:28034206-28034337 GCF_015228065.2 Penaeus monodon
TCTTCTCCTCCTCTATGGTTTTCTTTCTTTCCTTTTTTGTCTTGTATTGATTGTCAAATCACGACGTACGTAATTGAAGAGATTTTAAATTCATTGCATTGATTTGCTGATAGTATAATATGTCGTTAAGG
>NC_051418.1:28034756-28034911 GCF_015228065.2 Penaeus monodon
ATAAATGGTTTACATAAGGCTTTCAGGAAGACTAATAAAATCGTCGGCTATTGCGTTACATAATTCTAAAAACGAATATTTCCCTTGATTTGTTCACAGATGTTCCTTCACTGTTGCTGGGGGAGGAACAGGAACCGTCATCATCATTATTATGT
>NC_051418.1:28034976-28035499 GCF_015228065.2 Penaeus monodon
AGGGTGGGGGGGGCATGTGGGAGTGTATAGTTTTCATTAGATTATTCAATATAAATTTTGGTATTTTTTCCAATCTACTTATTGCGTCTTATAAAGTCTACCCTGGGTAAAAATATACGTATTAAATATATTTATCCAAACTTAGAATATATATAAAAAAAACTCCACTCCTTTTCCACATTTTAAAATTTAAAAAAAACATATTGTAAAAGAGTATACAAACTATATAATCTAATACACATGATCTAAGAAATCATTTACACCCTGATAACTTCCACGAAATTACCTTTTTTTAATATACATCTACATACTGACATTACTCTCAAATTAGCATAAGTAAACAGCGAGTTTAATATGCCATTATTGTTCATAGGTAAAGTAGTAAGGTAGAAATAGTAATGATCTATAATTTCAACCTTTGATGGATATTCCTTTCCTATTTGCACGTCTGGTATTGCATCATCCATAATTATATTGTGCATTGTGAGCGATTTCAAAAGAGTATCATGAAAATGCTTTGAAT
>NC_051418.1:28036493-28036583 GCF_015228065.2 Penaeus monodon
GTGATTTCCATAATAAAAATCTTAATTAAACTGATAAAATGAAAATAGGAAAAGACGTCTCCATGACAACTTCTTTTCTTTGGAATAACC
>NC_051418.1:28037263-28038152 GCF_015228065.2 Penaeus monodon
CAGAACCCCCACGAAAGGAAAAAAAATCGTAATCTTAACAAAAACCCTGAATTGTGTTCGCTAAATTCAAAACCAAAATTTATAGACTCACCGGTCGAAAGCTTCCAACTAACCCTTCCTTTTTTCAGGGCAGTCACTCACTCAAAAAATATGACGTCGAGGCTGAACCTAACGTCTGACTATGTCGTATATCTAGCGGAGTCTCCCTGATGGATATAGCAGCTTTGCGCTACCAATTAGCTATCTTTATATATCCGGGGATGGAAATAAATCTCCTTCGATTTTAAGGACATTGTCTTTTTTCTTTTTCTTTTTTATTCTTATTTTCGTAGCTTTATTTTATCGGTGTTTTGTTTATATTTTTTGTGTTATTGTTTTTTGTTGTTGTTTTGTTTAGTGTTGTGTTAATTTCCCGTCTATTGTTATTGAATAGGCCTATACCTCTTTCTTTATATGTTTACTAAGTTACCTCGGATGTGGTGGTGAATATAATGCCACTGCATCTTCCATTTCGTTTATAATTAGCATAATTGCCTAATTTGCTATGAATTTTGCTTAATTGGTTGTCACCTCAGTTTACCGATTATCATATATATTTCAGGGTAGTTAATTTGCTGGCTGAATATCCGTACGTTTATTACTGATGGAACTTGACGAAACCTTAAACGTGGTCTGCTTATAAGCGACAGACCAGCTGATTTGCGTTTGTAGGTAGACCCCAATAGATAAGGGTAGAAGTTGCGGTAGAAAGAGAGTAGATTTCCGGTAGATGTTTGGTGTAGACTTCTTTACATAAGAGACTTCGATGAAAATAGAATACTGTTAAAATCAGGAATGGAATAAGACATGACTTTTCGTAGTTGTTAAAATAACCTCACCAGACGCGAGG
>NC_051418.1:28038641-28038860 GCF_015228065.2 Penaeus monodon
ATCGAGTCCCATGGTTTGTGGTTTCAATTTCCTGCGCTCGATTAATTGCAACCAATTTCCACTGTTGCTTTTTGTTAATTTGGACTAGTCGTGATCCGGGAACTTCAAGCCCCTAAATGTTTGTTTATGTTCACTGACATTATTAATAAAGATAAAGTGTAAATAAAAAGGCTGTCGATAAATCTTTGTTTATTTAGTTATTCTGTATTTGTACGTAAG
>NC_051418.1:28039059-28039353 GCF_015228065.2 Penaeus monodon
AAGATAGAATAGATAAATCTGCTCCATCAATATACTAATATTCATTTTTTTTTCGGTGATTCATGAACTGACAACTTAATGTGAATAGACAAGTTCTTTTCTCATCTGCTCATTTTTAAAACGAATTTTGACTCATTATGTGAGGGAAATTTTGACAATGTTTTTTAATCGATTATAATTTTTACGACTGATTTTGCTGAAAGTCAGAGATTCCCCGGTCTAAATAAAGATAATGCATGGCTGAGGGTCTTAGATAGGAAGAGATGACACAAACAACAGTTTTGCGATAACTTT
>NC_051418.1:28039649-28039739 GCF_015228065.2 Penaeus monodon
CTTCCTGTGTCTCAAAAGACTTTAAAACTTACTTAAAGCTTATAAAAAAAAGTAACTTATTCAGAATTGCCATGGAATCCGAGTCAAGCG
>NC_051418.1:28039817-28040172 GCF_015228065.2 Penaeus monodon
CATACATTTATGTATATACTGCATAGCATTCGTATAAACTGTATCAATCGCCCGAGGCAGCATTCAGGGAAGCTTAAATCAGTGGCTGCGATGACGTCACAAGCCTACACCTCATTTCCACTATCCTTGGCATCTTTAGTCTGGGAAACAAGAGCTTAACAACAACCTTTATGCATTGCTGTCACTGAAAAGTTCACGCTTATGAATCAAAAGAGATTTTTTTTTTTTTTTGTCTATTATATATCTTTTCCTTTCTGTTAAAAACCGGGAAAGCATTATTCTACACCATATTATATACAGTGCAGTATATAAATGTAATAATAGATCTGCGTAGTTACAGATAGAAATGTCTAAG
>NC_051418.1:28042648-28042781 GCF_015228065.2 Penaeus monodon
AATCTCGCCTTCCAGAAGGCGAGATCACCAATATCGTGGCTGACGGCGAACTTAAGTGAAAATTCCACTTTCGCTGATAAATCTGTGTATCAGGTGAGGGGGCTGTTGCGGGAGCATCCAGGCCAGATTACCT
>NC_051418.1:28043204-28043673 GCF_015228065.2 Penaeus monodon
TAACAAGTGATCTTCAGGATATAACAATAAGAGTTGTGATTGGTTACAGATCATTTCATACGTGGTCGTCGGTACCAATATTTAATTCGGCCACAGATTCAAATCCTGGGCACCAGTGCAACAGTGCCATAAGATAAAATAATCCCTCACTTAAACATGCAACGCTCAAATTATTTCAGTTATTATTTAAGTGTCAGTAAATGCTATAACATATATCTGTTTATTATTTTTTTAAAAGCAGTCATGTACACGTGTATATGTAAGGTAAGCAAAATCTGGCTGGTTTTCATTAAGTTACTTTTATATTTAATTACTCTGCAGTTCAGTGAAATGGGAATCAAATACTTAAAAAAAGATTACAAAGAGAGTTTTGGATGAGTGCTGGCTTCTGGGACGGAAAATTTTCCAGAATTCAAATTTTCCAGCCTATTTCATGGAAAATTTAGGGCGTGTCCTGCTTGCCGGAAAA
>NC_051418.1:28045068-28045622 GCF_015228065.2 Penaeus monodon
CAATATCGCCATATCACTTTCTCTCAGTCTCTCTCTTCTCCCCCCCCCCATTTCCCCGCCACACCAAGCACGGTTCAACATGCGTTATCAGTGACAGATGCGCCCAATCAGTCTCCGGGTTCAGGTGACGCTCCCAGCTGACGTGGAACCCATACGTCAGCTCAACCCTACGTCATTCACAACGTCTGTTCCGTTTGGCTGACGGTCTGATGCGATGTTCCCTTTTGTTATTTTTTAGCGGTTGTTTTGGTCATATTTATGAGAATGGTTGCTCTTCCGATTCGCCTTATTTTTGGTTATTTTGGAGGCAATGGAGGATTTGTGGTTGTGTCGGTGAACTGAGAAAGAGCGAACTGGCAACTTAGCTCTGGGTCACTCGCTAATCTCTAACTTTATCTTTTCTCTCCCTCTCAGTTAATTAGCTACTAGTTAATGCTTGTGTTTACATTTGTTTAGCATTTTAAAAATATATGTACTCAGTGTCATTTCTTCAAACTTTTAGACTTCGCGAATGGAATGGAGTCTGGGGTGAGTTGCCAGTTTTTCCTTTACTT
>NC_051418.1:28047066-28047220 GCF_015228065.2 Penaeus monodon
TCCAGGGATAACTTGCTGGTAGCTGGGCCTTACTGTGAGCGTGTTCGGCATGATTGTGAGCAACCCATTTTAATTCTGAATGATGAACTTTGACTGACACTCGTTCGCAACCATTAACAGTGGGTAATTGCTCGTCCTCCCTCCCCCCTCTAAC
>NC_051418.1:28049210-28049440 GCF_015228065.2 Penaeus monodon
ACGGGGGAGGGGGGGGGGGTATTTTAAAAGTGTGTAGAATTGAATATGTTGATAGATATAATTTTATAGCTTTACTTGGAATTTTAGCCACGAAAAAAAGTTAATCTAATTAATGATGATTGCATTTTAAAGTCGATATCAAATACCAGGATCATGAGAGAGAAAAAGTGGATGAAATAAACGTATTAATTCTCCAATATGTTTTAACAAGCTGCCCCCCCCCCCCCCTC
>NC_051418.1:28049461-28049657 GCF_015228065.2 Penaeus monodon
CGCATATAAACATGACACTCCAATTAAGGAAATGGAATTATGGGTGAAGATATAGAATAAAAATGAGGGAGAAATAGGGTGAAGAAATATGGTAGGGGAGAGGGAGGGAGATGGGTCAAAAGCGTGAATAAAAAGCGAGGAGGTCCATCTACGCTGACAAATATACGCCATAAATTCGGTTTCTTCGAAGAATCAT
>NC_051418.1:28051036-28051229 GCF_015228065.2 Penaeus monodon
CGTCTAGATCTTCCTACTGAATAGCCGTGGTATGTCCGCGTCTGAGCATGAATTTTCGGCCGCGGGGTAATGCGGCAAAGTAATCAGTTTCTCTGCGCCTTTGACCCCAGGACGCTGATGCCATTACCAACAATAGCTAAAGAGGGAGAGAAGAGTCGGCTGTCTCTCGCAGTCCATTCGTTTATCATGGGCT
>NC_051418.1:28052684-28052964 GCF_015228065.2 Penaeus monodon
ACCAACTGGCCGACGCCTCGCTTTGTGCTGTAGATTTTTTCTGTATACCTGTGGGCCTACCTTCTACAGCGTGGAGATATATCAGCATAGAGCCAGAGTGGAGACCAACAGGTACGATTTTTTTTCAATGGCTTTCTAATGATTTTTTCTGCCTTGGGGAATATAGAAGCACGGGAGGAAATGTGAAAGTTGAGATGAGAGGGATAAATGTGAAAGAATACCTACTTTGAAAAGGTTTTATTACTTCATCACTTGCGAAGATTTGGATATTTAAGTGAAT
>NC_051418.1:28053465-28053549 GCF_015228065.2 Penaeus monodon
CTTCTTCTATTTTTGTCACATGTAAAAGTGAATTTTTTTTCTCTTCTTTTTTGACACGTTGAACTTATATTACACCTTTTCTTC
>NC_051418.1:28053710-28054572 GCF_015228065.2 Penaeus monodon
CACAGAGGGATACTGTGGACGAAAAATATGTTTTCTTGCTACTCATGTTAAAAATAGTTTTGTGAAAAGGTCTGTTAATAGCAATAGCAGAAGTACCACAACACACCCACGCCCATAGAATAAAGGCGAATTTCTGAAACCTGCAGAATATCTGTTGTTCTGGGAGGTAAAGAGCAGTTGGCAACTCGCATATAGTCTTGGAAACCAGTTATACATGAATATTCATAATGTACGCTTGTCTCTGAATTCTGAGCTTTCTTCGTGCTTCTGGTTAACATAAACTTCATTTCTATGATTTAATGGCTCTGATGACCCCAACAGTGAGGTTAGATATGATAAACGAGCAAGGGGGCAAAAATAAAGTTTTCTGATGAGGCCGTCAAAGCGCCTAACTGCACGCTTGTAAATGCGCTTGTAATTCCTCTAAATAAAGTACTTATACCTGAGATATTCAGATGATTTTCAGAAGGCTTTAACTCTTTATTATGAAGACAAAGACATATGAGAATCGTGCGAATTCGTTAGAAAATAAGGCAGTAACTGGGATTTCTAACTTTGAATTGATCATATCTTCATTCGGTATATTTTTCTTTTTTTAACAAAAGAAAATCGAAAGGGGAATCATATTAAGACGAAAATGTTTCCTTTTGCAAGCAGCTAAGCATCTGTGTCCAGATACTGAGTAATAAGAGAAAAAGTGACAGAATACTCGATTTTACACAATAATAAACGGATATGATAAAAAGAAATGCTAGCTATCCTTTGCACAAGTGCAAATTTCAAAATACATTAAGTTTGCTAGAAGGTATACCAAATGACTATTCACAGCCAGAAATATAAAGGATTAGTTAAGTATTACTGG
>NC_051418.1:28054987-28055365 GCF_015228065.2 Penaeus monodon
CCTAAGATGAAACATTCTTTCTCATCTTCCTCACCACATCCAACCAAATTCCTCCCGCCAAAGCATCTTTCATTCATTCACCTCTCACATCATTCCTAGCACATCCATCCACTTTCACAACATCCTCTCATTTTTCTCTTCACTCACTTCAAATCATTTGCTTTGTTATTCTTATCAATTTCTTATCAAATCATTTCGTGTTTCACTTCATACTCCTGTCATTAGTTCTCTTTTATATTCATATTACATTCATTCGTCTTTCTCTTCATTATCCTACTATCCTTTCATTTCTTTCTCATCACATTCATTAATCTTTTATTTCATAAATACCACAACCATTCACCCTTTTACATTTTGTTAACATCCATTTATTTTTAT
>NC_051418.1:28055410-28057240 GCF_015228065.2 Penaeus monodon
TAATTTTCATTCGCATTATACCTTCTCTTCTCTTCCTTCATTCTTTTACATCAGTTCATTTTTCCTCCTATTATCAATTTATCTTCTTCTATCCCCCTCTCGCTTCATTCCTCTACCATCCAACCATTCATTCCTTTTCATCATTTTCAACTTTCCTGCAATCATGCAACCATCAGTTTCTCTCTCTCTTTATCCTCTTATTGTTTATTAGTCTTTCTCTTCATTCTCCTTTTTACAATTTATTCTTCCTCTATTCACCCAGCTCTCTCTTCATTCTCCTTCTATCCCTTCAACATTCCTCTTATCCTCCATCCTCCTCACATTTACCCATTTTTCTCCTCACCTCTCTTACCATCAAGTCACATTTCTCTTCATCCTCCTATTATCAATTTATCCTTCCTCCATCCCCCTGCCATTCTCCAATCTCTTTCTTCATCCTCCTTCCATCACTTCATAGTTCTCTTCATTCTATTAATTATTTCTCTTTCCATCATTCTCCTCCCCCATTTCTCTCTGCATTCTCCTTCCGTCACTTCAACGTTCTTCTCATCCTCTAATCAAGTTCTTCTCCTCCATCTCCCTGACATTCACCCATTCTCTCTCTCTTCATTCTCCTGCCATCCATGCTCCTGGCATCCACCCATCTCTTTTCATTCCTCTAACATTCACCCATCTCTCCCTCTCCTCATTCTCCTACCACCCATTCGTTTCCATCATTTTCATCACTCCAATTCATCTCCCCTGCAATCATCCAGCCATCATTCCAGCCAAGCATTCGTAGTTGTAGCGTAATCATCCACAATAAAGCCACCATTAGTCTCGAACCTCCCGAGAATAATTGGTTGTCATGGCTTGAATTTAGCCTAAATATCTGGGAGGTTTTAATACGTTTTTTCGGATCTCTTCAGCTGATGGGTTTTGATGGGTTTTATGCCTGTAATGTGTTGAATTGTTGATGTGTTTTATACGTTTTGCTTTCTGTGGGTTTTATTTTTGTAATAGGGTATATGGATGGGTTTATTGCGTGTTGTATCTGTTGCCTTTTTCAGCTGATGGTTTGGATATGTTCTGTGTCTGTAATATGCTGAAGTGATGGATTTAATACATATTCTGTATTTATAATATTTGGTTTTGATATATTTTATGTCTATAGCTTGGCAAATGGATCGTTTTGATACGTGCTATATCCATTACATTTTTAACTGAGGATTTTAATGTATCTCCCACATAAACAAACTTGATTTAATAAATTCTATATCTATAACATTTTACAGTAATGGTTTTACATATTCTATAGCTACAGCATAACATAGCATTTGCTATATTCTATATCTATATTTTAAACAGATATGCGTTATATACATGCATCATGCTAGACCGAGGGTTTGGGTATACTTTACGTCTATAACATGATAGACTGGTGGATATAATACATTCTCTATCTATATCTTTCAAATCTTATGGTTTTTGATATACCATATACCTGGAACATGCTACAGGCGATGGTTTTGATACATTCTGTATATATATTGAAAAATAAATGCATTCTAAATGCATCCAACATGCTGGAATGATGGACTTATTACATCCTGAATATATAGGAAAATAAACTGGTGGTTTAAAACACGTGATACCCATACTATGTTATTTGAATACTTTTAATACCTTTGCTTACCTAAAATATGTTTTTTTTTTATACTTTCTATGTCAATAACATGCTAAACTGATGGTCGCGGGTCGCCAGTCTGTACACGCCCTTCCATAAACCTTTTATGGCAAATACTAAAAGCCAGGGACTCGTAGTAATCTGAACGAACCGTTCTTGGAAAA
>NC_051418.1:28057405-28057490 GCF_015228065.2 Penaeus monodon
GGATGGTTTGCCTTGCTGCCTATTCTTACTCTCATTCTCTTCCCTCTCGTCCTCTCATTTTACCACCTCTTCTTATTTCCTTCCT
>NC_051418.1:28061243-28061670 GCF_015228065.2 Penaeus monodon
ATAAAGGACATTAATGCCACCAATCGGGTCATTGCAATCATTTGCCTGACGATGGTAGTGACCCCTCCCCCCACCCTCGCCCCACCCTTAACACAGCCAAGGTCACCCTTAACATGCACGCGAAGGTACCATTGTTGCTTCCTCTGACCCCGTTAAAGCAACACCTGTATTGAACGCTGTGTCAGACCAGTTTTGATAACGGGGTCAGATTCTACTTGAAAAGGTGTTTGTTATTTTCTTTATCTTAAGTATTTTTACTCATCTCTCTTTCATTTTGTTCATGTACTATCTATTTGTTTGTAATTATTATTACTGGGCTTATTACTTCTATTATTATTGTTATTATAATTGTCCAACATCATTGGTAACAGCGGTATCCAAAAAAAGGTAGATGGTCGTTTCGCTGTGTTCCGTAGGTGAATTTGAT
>NC_051418.1:28062415-28062993 GCF_015228065.2 Penaeus monodon
TTTACTCCCAGCTCAAGGAAGTCTTAACGGCCTGTCCTTCCCTACTTGTAAAACTGCATAAGTAATGTGTTTGGACCGCCGCAAGTGCTCAAGTTCGATAATCCTTTTATCAGGTCGATGCTGCCTTAGTCAAGTGGATTCCCGGAGGATATTGTGGATCGTGGATATTGTGGATATTGTGGGTTGTAGATATCGTGATTTGTGGATATTGTTGGTTGTTGAATATTGTGGGTAGTGGATACTTTTAACTGCGGATATAGTGGAATACGGATATTGTATGCTATACAAACAGTGGACTGGATATAATTTACTGTATTCTGGATTGTGGATATTACAAACAGCGGATATTGTGGATTGCGGACATCAAGAAGTGCTGATATAGTAGACTGTAGATACTGTGGATATTTCGAATTGCGGATATCATGAGCCAATGGCACTATGGGTACTGGATATAGAGAGTATTGGGAAAGCATTGCCATAATTCAGTATCGAAGTATCAGTGTGAATAAACAGGGAAGATACATACAAATTGAGTAGAGGGATATCCATACATAATAGGCCCGTGTATGTGTGTGTGT
>NC_051418.1:28066423-28066695 GCF_015228065.2 Penaeus monodon
GGAGAGAAGTGTACGTGTAAATATCTATCACTAAATATACCCATATATGTCTGTGTGTATCAATCCCTTTGAAAGCAATAGCTCATATAAGTAACTCTTTGACCCTTTCTAGTGGATGGTCAAGCTCTCGGCAACATCCATATTACAATATAGATTCCGGCCACTGACCTTTCCCGGCGGGAGGTCATGCCTGAGGTCATAAATTTCCGTTATCATTTACGTGTATTGGGGGGAGGAGGTGGAGGGAGGGGGAGGGGGTCTTTCCGTGTTAT
>NC_051418.1:28066960-28067115 GCF_015228065.2 Penaeus monodon
AAGTGGACCTGAAGCGGTTGAGTGAAAGAACAAACTCAAAGAATCCCTTTTACCGACTCTGTTGCACACTGTCAATTGATCCTCACCCAACACTCCCTTGAATCTATAATCTATCTGATAGACTAAGGCACTATTTTCAGTTACCTCGTCGCCTA
>NC_051418.1:28067135-28067225 GCF_015228065.2 Penaeus monodon
ACCTTCATTAACTACAACGCTTCATCTTGGTTTACTTCCGTTTCATTTTGGATTTGTTGTAGAATTTATAATGACTGAAAATACAGATCA
>NC_051418.1:28070046-28070777 GCF_015228065.2 Penaeus monodon
CGTGTTGCACTTGTTACATGATTCAATTCCGTATTCGTTTTTTAATTTAAAAAGTGACGAGGAAGTTAATGAGATTCAGCAGAAGAAATGGACGAGGAAATGTTTAAAATATGTTGGAAATATGAACATGAGTTGGTGTACATGACCTTCGTTTGCATGGCATTAGGGTGCATGACCTTGGTGGTCCCGGCCTTACTGTGCATGACCTTAGTGTACATGAACTTCGTGTGCATGACCATAGTATACATGACACTGGTGTGCATGGTGTTCATAATGTACATGACCTTCTGTACCTGACTTTAGTGTACATGAACTTGGTGTACATGAACTTGGTAGTCTCGGCCATGGTGTACATATCCTTAGTGTGCATGACCTTAATGTGCATGACCATGGTGTACATGACATTGGTGTGCATGACTATATTGTGCATGATCTTGTGTGCCTGACCGTAGTGTGCATGACCTTGGTTGGTTCGGCCTTGGTGTACCTGACCGTAGTGTGCATGACCTTGGTGAACTCGACCCTAGTGTGTATGGCCTTAGTGTACATGACATTGGTGTGCATGACCTTAATGTACATGACCTTGGTGTACACGACCTTGGTATGCATGACCTTGGTATGAATGACCTCGTTGTACTTGGCCTTGGAGTATGCATGACCTTTGTGCCTGACCGTAGTGGGTCTGAACCTGGAAGTGTATGTGAGGATGTTATTAAAGAGGAAAGTGTCAG
>NC_051418.1:28071393-28071678 GCF_015228065.2 Penaeus monodon
TAAGCCGCAGACGTCCCTTCACAATACGCCCTCCCGTGACACCCTCCCCGGCCAACCATTGACAAAAAAACATTACCACCAAGGCAGTTCTTCCCCCCCTCCCCCCCCCCTCGCAAATCTACCGCTTCCTCTCCCTTTAACACAGCCTGGTCGTTGAGCTTTCCAATAACTTGAGAAGCCTTGCTGTGACTTTTGATAAAGACTGCAATAACCATTACAAGGTATTAGGAAGGATGACGGCAGAAAGGTAATACGTTATGCTATATCGGACAGGAATTCAAACTT
>NC_051418.1:28071818-28072105 GCF_015228065.2 Penaeus monodon
TGGGCGTTATGTTTTTATACGCTTTTTTTTTATTATTCAATTTGCTTATTTTTGAAATCCATTCCCTTCGTCACTAATGCCCTATCTATTTGCGATGTTATTTAATTCTATTTCCTCTCCTCTTGTATTGTTTTAATAAAGCTCGTATCATCCCTTCTCCAATTCACTCCGTCCATCACCTGAGTTTATTACCTCACTGTATCCGTATAACTGCCCATTTCCACCCTGCCATTTCCCCTACCCCGTACCCTCTATCTCCCATCTCCCCTCTTCCATCTTTAGCCCTG
>NC_051418.1:28072175-28072267 GCF_015228065.2 Penaeus monodon
TACTTTTTCTTGGTCTCCCTTCCCGTACGACAGTCCTATCTCCCTTATGTATTCTCCCTGTACCCCTACTTCCATTATCGTTTTACTACCTA
>NC_051418.1:28072633-28073519 GCF_015228065.2 Penaeus monodon
CCCTTCCAGCCCCTTGTTCACTAAAAGAACCCCCGTGAGTCACATTTAGAAGGTTTTGAGAGGTTTCAGCACGAGGCATATTCCACATGAAACTTTTCGAATTTGTTTACTTTCCTCTCCGATATTGTCATTCATACTCTGCTTAATTATGCATGTTGTGAAGATTAAACCTGAAAAAAACGAGTTTGAAATTAGTTAATGAAATAAACCTGGTTCTGGAGAAACCCTGAACCTATGAGAAAGTTAACAAAAAATATTTGAATCTAGACCGATGGCGCTTCTAAGAGCTACTGTCTTCGAAACAGATCTCGGACTTTTCGTAGAAGATAATTACCCCGGTGGATATTTCGCCGACGGATATTTCGCCGACGGATATTTCGCCGACGGATATTTCGCCGACGGATATTTCGCCGACGGATTTTTCAACGACGGATATTTCGCCGACGGATATTTCGCCGACGGAATTTTCGCCGACGGATATTTCGCCGACGGATATTTCGCCGACGGATATTTCGCCGACGGATTTTTCAACGACGGATATTTCGCCGATGGATATTTCGCCGACGGATATTTCGCCGACGGATATTTCGCCGACGGATATTTCGCCGACGGATATTTCGCCGATGGATATTTCGCCGACGGATATTTCACCGACGGATATGTCGCCGACGGATATTTCGCCGACTGATTTTTCAACGACGGATATTTCGCCGACGGATATGTAGTTTGCATGATTTGCTGCATTTTTTTTCATGAAAATAGAAGTAATATGAGTTTTTTTATTATATTTTCTTTATTCATTATTAAATTTTGAAAATGTATCTACAGTATACAGCATACTGTATTTTGTGTTTCGTTTATCAAATACTTAACACTCAATTATAAA
>NC_051418.1:28073673-28074091 GCF_015228065.2 Penaeus monodon
TCCGCCAGAGTCCGTGGACCGCCCGCTTTCCTTTTGTATACCAACTATTTGTTTTGCACATAAGCGTTCGTATGCGCGCGGATTCAGCCAGCTGCACCAGGATACATTTCTATCCCTCTGATTAATGCCTTCCCTTAACTTTCGGACTCAGTTGTTTTCCTGTTTGCTTTTCCTCTGGCTAATATTTTTCATTTTATTGGCTGCAGAGTACGGCTGTCCGAAGCGTCGAAAAGGTTTAACAAAAAGATACAGAGACAGTAGTAAACTTCGTGTAATTTGCGGATCCGGTTGTAAACGGAGGCAAAGTGAAGGAGATACGTACACGAACATTTACGTGTTCGTGCATCAGATTTGTGTTCAGAAAGATACGTAGGGGATGACACGCTTATAGAGTGGTAGAGAGGTATGCCAGTAGATC
>NC_051418.1:28075045-28075358 GCF_015228065.2 Penaeus monodon
GTGTGGATTACTTAAACTATCAAATTACCAAGTTAGAAATGGTATACTTAAACACAACGAACATCATAAACTTACATAACAGATGGATAAAAAGGCAAATATACCGTGAGAAAATAAAACGAAGTAATAAGTAACTGCATTTCCGAAAGAGAATTAATAACGAATACACGCAGAACTTAAGCCCTTTTTTAACTGGAATCGTAATTTTTCGTCCGATTTTTCTGCCACGTCTACCGTAAAAAATCGAAAGTTTAAGGGAAAAAATGAAAAAAAAAAAGTTTCTTCTTTTCTTTTTCAAAATCTTTGGTGAAGC
>NC_051418.1:28075384-28075471 GCF_015228065.2 Penaeus monodon
TTATTTGTTTATTATATTAGCGTGATTGCACGAGTTTCCATTCAAAGATCTCCGATAAATGTGGGTATTTATATCAAGTACATTGAA
>NC_051418.1:28075904-28076183 GCF_015228065.2 Penaeus monodon
AGTAATATTTAAATTGTTCAGATAGACAGACATCGCTTTAAAGAAATAATCGATAAATGATAAAATATCCTCCACACGCAGAAAACCTTTTTTTTCTAATATTTTTCACTTTTCGAAAGTACCGCTGTATGGCATTGCTGAAAACAACAATATTTTTTTTACTGCCGCATCGACCAGCTTCGTAAAAGTGTGACAGTGCGCTTTTTTTTTTTTTTTTGAGACAAAAAACTAATATATAATACAACCGGTACATATTCAAACACTTAAATAAACAAACAA
>NC_051418.1:28076360-28076648 GCF_015228065.2 Penaeus monodon
AAACCCCGTCCTCACCCCCCTCTTCCCACTCACACGGGAAAACTCAGACCAAGAGCATAAGAAATAGTATTTTTTTCCCTTTCTTTAAGAGGCACCGAAACCGTGTTCAAGCTAGAGCTTAGACAAGGAAGCTTACTAGACAGTAGTTATGATGCCATATTTTTGTCCTAAGATGGGCCGCTTCCTTGTGTTGGTCCATAATCTTTTGGAGAAAGCCTTTTACTGTCGCTTGAATAGCGGGAAAGTTATGTACATTTTTGAAAGGATATAACAAGGTGCTATCGCGCG
>NC_051418.1:28080561-28081077 GCF_015228065.2 Penaeus monodon
GGTAACGAGACAGAGAACTAGAACAGAATCTGTACACTTCTGTATCCACCGAAAGCAGATCCAAGCGAACACCAACACAAAGTTCTCAATTACTCTCACCCTTACACACGCTACAAAGTGCTATGCAACCGTAATGTGCAATAGTGAAGCTAGAGGAGGTACGCAAACAATCCAGGCTTCCAGGAAGTTGTCAATGGTTGTCAGAAGAAGATCAAAAGGTACGTACGTCCTGCTGGTGACAAAGGCTTCAAGGAAAACAACATCAGAGTAAAGACGATTGGCCTTTCCGCGTTCTGGGAAAGCGGTTATGGTCACAGAGGCGGAGGGAGGAAGCGGAAAGGAGGGATAAGAAATAAGGGAATGAACAGGAGATGGAGGAGAGAAGGAGAGAAGGGATGATACGCGAGGTATTTCTTTCTTTTTATGGTTTTCTCCTCTTTCTTTTTTTTCGTGATAAAAGGGCGTTAGGGAGGTATAGAAGCGTGAACTACTTAAAATAGTGTATATGATTTTTAG
>NC_051418.1:28081386-28081980 GCF_015228065.2 Penaeus monodon
CGCAAATGGAAATCTGTTTCTTCATTCACATACGACTCCAACCAAGTGAAAAGACTCTTGGAAATTATCCTTCATTAAAATCCTGGATAATACGTATTGTCAGGAGAGATCTCAGCACCCGTGGCTGAGCGAAGAAAGAGAGCGTTGAAAAGACTATGGAAAAGAGAGGAAAAGGGACGAGGGAGTGTGGGTGTGAAATGGAATTTTGTGAATGATAAAAAGTAAGAAGGGTGATTGTGAAGATCGTAATGCCAAGAAAGAAACGCGTGAAGCAACTGTGTAAGAGGAGGCTATTGTATTTTAGAAATGTACCCTCAAGTCAACACAATACCATTTTGAGCATCGTTCATAAATAGTGTCGGATCTTTTCCAAACAGTTTTTGTCTATACTCAGAGAGAAGTTCCGGGAAACACATGCACAAAGAATTGCAAATAGAACCCGATATAAACCTTCATACATGTGAAAAGAAGTGACTGCAGAAAAATGCCAAACCAACGACAGCCTGAAATAGAACACATAACGATAGAACAAAAGGTCAAGCTGGCAAAAGTGGGGAAAAAACGTCGCTGAGATTGAAAGTTAGATCGAAGGAC
>NC_051418.1:28082206-28082319 GCF_015228065.2 Penaeus monodon
CTGAGTATTCTGCGATATTTTAAACTGAAAATTCTCCGATGTTTTAGATTTTTGGACGAGCTGAGGAGTTTATACGAAGCTTACCAACTCACTCGAAAGACGATCTAGCTGGT
>NC_051418.1:28082610-28082952 GCF_015228065.2 Penaeus monodon
GCCCCAAAAACCCAAAAAACCCCTAAAAAAAATAAAAAAAAGGAAAAGGGAAAAAGGGGGGGAAAAAAAAACCCCCCAAAAAAAAAAAAACCAGCCAAAAAAAAAAAAAAAAAAAAAAAGGGGAAAAAAAATTTTTTTTAAAAGGGTAAAAAAAAAAAAAAAAAATTTTTTATTTTAAAAAATTAAAAAAAAAATTTTTTTAAAAAAAAAAAAAAATTTTTAAAAAATTAAAAAAAAAAAAATATATTTTTAAAAAAAAAATTTTTTTTTTAATTTTAAAATTTTTTTTTAATTTTTTAAAATTTTTAAAAAACCCAAATTTTTTTTTTTAAAATTTTTTTT
>NC_051418.1:28083009-28083106 GCF_015228065.2 Penaeus monodon
GGGGGGTTTTAGTAAAAAAAAAAAAAGGGGTTTTTTTTTTGGGGGGGGGAGGGTTTTTGGGGGCCCAAAAAAAAAAGGGGGGGGGAAAAAAAAGAAA
>NC_051418.1:28083125-28083440 GCF_015228065.2 Penaeus monodon
AAAAAAAAAGGAAGGGGGGAAAAGGGGAAAAAAAAAAAAAAAGGGGGGGAGGAAAAAAGGGGGAAAAGAGGGGGGGGGAAGAAAGAAAAAAGGGGGGGGAAGAGAAGAGAAAAAGAAGGGGGGGGCCCCAAAAAAAAGGGGGGAAAAGGGGAGGGAAAAAGGGGGGGGGGAAAAAGGGGGGGGAAAGAGAGGAAAGAAGGGAAGGAAAAGGAAAAAGGGGAGGGAAAGGGGGAAAAAAAAAAAGGGGGGGGGAAAAAAAAGGGGGGGGAGGGGAAAGGGGGGGGAAAAAAAAAGGGAAAAAAGGGGGGGGGGGGG
>NC_051418.1:28083883-28083955 GCF_015228065.2 Penaeus monodon
GGGGGGGGGGGGAAAAAAAAAAAGGGGAAGGGGGGGAGAGAAAGGGGGGGGGAAAAAGAGGGGAAAGGGGGG
>NC_051418.1:28084146-28084264 GCF_015228065.2 Penaeus monodon
AAAAAAAAGAGGGAGGGGGGGGGAAAAGGGGGGAAAAAAAGGGAGAAGGGGGGGGAAAAAAAAAAAAAAGGGGGGGGGAAGGGGGAGAAAAAGAGGGGGGAGAAAAAAAGAAAAAAAA
>NC_051418.1:28084407-28084633 GCF_015228065.2 Penaeus monodon
GGGGGGGGGGGGGGAGAGAGAGAGAAGAAGAAAAAAAAAAGGGGGGAAAAGGGGAAAAAGGGTTAAAAAAAGGGGGGAGAGAGAAAAGGGGAAGGAAAAGAGAGAGAGGAAAAGGGAAAAAAAAGGGGGGGGAGAAAAAAAAAGGGGGGGGGAAAATTTAAAAGAAAGGGGGGGGGGAAAAAAAAAAGAAAAAAGGGGGGAAAAAAGGGAAAGGGGAGGAAAAAAA
>NC_051418.1:28084799-28084916 GCF_015228065.2 Penaeus monodon
AAAAAAGGGGGGGAAAAAAAAAGGGGGGGGGAAAAAAAAAGGGGGAGAAGAAAAAAAAAAGGGGGAAAGGGGGGGGGAAAAAAAAAAAAAGGGGGGGGGGGGAAAAGGGGGGACCCC
>NC_051418.1:28085272-28085349 GCF_015228065.2 Penaeus monodon
GGGGGAAAAAAAGGGGGGGGGCCCCCCCTTTTTCCCCCCCTTTTCCCAAAAAATTTTTTTGGGGGTTTTTTTTTTTT
>NC_051418.1:28085367-28085547 GCF_015228065.2 Penaeus monodon
AAAAAAACCCCCCAAAAAAAAAAAAAAACCCCCCCCAAAAAAACCCCTTTAAAAGGGGGAAAAAAAAAAAATTTTTTTTAAAAAAAAAAAACCCCCCCCGGGGGGGGCCCCCCCCCCCTTTTAAAAATAAAAAAAAAGGGGGCCCCCCCCCCCCGCCCCCAAAAACCCAAAAAAAAAAAA
>NC_051418.1:28085858-28085973 GCF_015228065.2 Penaeus monodon
AAAAAAAAAGGGGGGGGGGTTTTTTTTTTTCCCCGGGGGGGGCCCCCCCCCCCCCCCCTTTTTAAAAAAAACCCCCCCCCCAAAAAAAAAAAAACCCCCCCTTAAAAAAAAAAAA
>NC_051418.1:28086057-28086127 GCF_015228065.2 Penaeus monodon
CCCCCCCCAAAAAAGGGGGAAAAAAACCCCCCCCAAAAAGGGGGGGGGCCCCAAAAAAGGAAAAACCCCC
>NC_051418.1:28086546-28086804 GCF_015228065.2 Penaeus monodon
TTTAGAAAAAAACAAACTGAATCCCGGAGTTTTAATCCACCCAGCAACAGCAATGGTCTCAACAGCTGTGTCTTGAACAGCCATTTGGTTGTAGCATCGGTCACAAACCCTTAAATTTTTGAGTACCCGACCGAGTATCTCTGTCCAAGTAGCGTAGAAATTCCCATTAGCGATGTGCTGGGAGATTTCCTGGGGGCTCCCGTTGTATAACATCTTGTTGCCTCTAATATCTTTCACGACGTGTAATAATAACGTGTA
>NC_051418.1:28087195-28087282 GCF_015228065.2 Penaeus monodon
AAGGACCGAGCAGCATGACGGCTTAACACAGACGCAATAACTCTCGGCCCCAGCTAATGTTCTTTGGTTTATCTCCTTGAGCTTTAT
>NC_051418.1:28088116-28088394 GCF_015228065.2 Penaeus monodon
ACAATAATACATAAGGAAAGAGTATGATAGACTGAAGGAAGAGAAGCGTGAAAGAGGAGGGGGGGGGGGGAACTGTCACTAAAGGACCGTTCTCTGTAAAGGGGAGATTTAAGGGGTTCGCAGGTACACGAAAGGGGAAAAAGGAGGAGGAGCGTCGTGCTAGAGAAGGAGAAAGGAGGAGAGAAAGTCTTTCAGATAATAAGAAAATGGGAAAGGAGATAATGTGTTAAAGAGGAAAAAATGAGATAAGGAAGTGTTTCACTCTATGTAAAAAAAAA
>NC_051418.1:28088432-28088726 GCF_015228065.2 Penaeus monodon
AAAGGTAATAAATACAATGAATGAATACATGAAAACAGTGAGGTTTAGGTAAACTATGCAAAGGAGAAAGGGTGAGAAAAAAGTCTTCAAGATAATAGGAAAATGGGAAAGGAGATAGTGCACTAAAGAGGAAAAAGTAGATAAGGAAGCGTTTCGTGTTATTAAAAAAAATACAATGATTAATAAAAAGAATGAATAAATACACGAAAACAGTGAGAGGTCTGGGTAAACTATGCAAAGAAAAAAGGAAAAGGGACCTTTAGATGGCTAACAAATTATCGCGCGGCGAGAAAA
>NC_051418.1:28088853-28089699 GCF_015228065.2 Penaeus monodon
TATGCAGCTGCATTAACCGCGACGCCTGCAGAAGCAACACGAGCGGGACACATGATAAAAGCTTCCTTCTCTCCCTCCCTTTTTCCCCCCTTCCGCGCAAACCTCATTCGCACTCACGCCATCAACAGTGACAGGGCGCCATAAAGGGTGTTGTTACGCTGTCGTAACGTTGGCCGACAGGAAGTCAAGGAGAGTGAGGCGAGACGTTGAACTCCAGTTGTCATTACTTCCTTGACTTAAACCTCCGTGGCTGCAGCGCCCGCTGGTGAATGGGAGTTCGGAACCCATTTCTGCAAGGATTCCATTTTCCTTTTTTTTTCCCCTTCGCTGGGACCAAAGGTAATATTCCTTGATGAAGCTAATTCATTAGTGGCCGTAGAGGCTGAATACGACCCAGACCAAAAAGGGGGGGGGAGACATGAAAAGACCGAAAAAGCTATACCGGGAACAGGTCCCTCCGAAAATAATGTTTTCTTTCATCCGACGAAAAGAAAATGTTCATACAGACTTTACATCTCTTCGCAATTGAACTAAATTCGAGGGAAATGACGTTAGGTAGAACTTAGTCAGGTTAAGTGTTATTCTATCTTATCCCTTTCCGCTCCTCTCTTGACACAGGAAATGGTTTCTGGACGCAAATGAGCAACAATTTATGGCCGCTTACTGGACAAGACATACTCTCCTGTGTTTGTTGTTGTTGGTTAATGTTAATTTTTTTTTTCACCTTCTTTTCAGGAAAACAATTTTCCGGTTGTGCATAAGGTTTAATGTGTTGGTGCTAGATTTAAAAAGTTTGGTTAAAAATTGTGAGAGTATTTTTTTTTTTTTTATGCGTTAGCTTGCATC
>NC_051418.1:28089927-28090045 GCF_015228065.2 Penaeus monodon
TAAGAGCATTTGTGGAGCACAATCACATCCACTTCAATTCTCTTGTCTGGCTGTTCCTGGTAGATACCTTCCACAAAAAATAAATGTACTGTTCAATCGCATTTAGTTAAATTCTGTA
>NC_051418.1:28090239-28090481 GCF_015228065.2 Penaeus monodon
CTGGCAGAGACATTTCACAAAACAAAACTATGTGTACATTCACTCACACTCAGTCCAGTTCTCTTGTCTGTCTATTCCAGGCGCCATTGTGTTAATTTCTGTTGAGAATTTGATTCCATTTAAGAGGGTTTTCGATTTCCAGTCCTCTGTTTTCTTGTTTGTGAACAATTTCAATGGCTTTTACAGTTTACTTATATTTTCAGCTTCCATTCACTTTCATTAGCACATTAGGGAATTGAATC
>NC_051418.1:28091432-28091573 GCF_015228065.2 Penaeus monodon
ATTATTGAAGAATGGACCAAGATTTTGTTTCTCAATCGTTTAATATTTTTTATGATTATGCAGTTTATTTGTTGCCGTTTAGTAGTTTAAATCATTGTTTGCAGTTTGAAGAAATTGGAATTGAATTTTGATCTGAACCTG
>NC_051418.1:28092251-28092379 GCF_015228065.2 Penaeus monodon
CTGAAACGTTGATGAGACGATAAATATTGGTGACCAATAATGGCAGGGTACAGACAGATGTTGATTGTAGAATAGGTAGTATTTAGAATCAGACGTACATAGACAGAATGACGCACAGCTATAGACAT
>NC_051418.1:28093704-28093920 GCF_015228065.2 Penaeus monodon
TTAAAAGCCAAAAATGGTCTTCATCCGAAATTTGTCTTCTCTTCCGAGGAACTTTGGCCGAACCCGCCCCTCAGGCTTAGCGAGACCCTTCTGCAAAAAAATTTCCCCCTTTCCACTTTGACCGCCGAGTTTGCGTTACAGACCCTTTTTCCTTCTGCTTTTCCGTTCGCAAGAGGTACTATGTCACATTCTCCTTTTCTTCTTCTTTATTGGCGA
>NC_051418.1:28093988-28094053 GCF_015228065.2 Penaeus monodon
GGGGGGGTGGGGTCATTTAGATATGCATTTCTTTGATCTCGCTCATTAGTTTACATTCCTTTGTC
>NC_051418.1:28095376-28096109 GCF_015228065.2 Penaeus monodon
CATAATTCAGCTTTCTCTAACATTCTCGGTAACATCGAAAAGCGAACTAGAAACCAGGTGCTTTTCGAGGCATTGTAAATTACATTTCTTCCTCTTCCCCTAGACAGTTTTACAGTTTCCTTTCTAACTAAAAAAAAAAAAAATAGTTTTGTTTCGTAGATTCATTCAGATTAATCAGCCACCCTATATATAATTTAAAGTTTAAGTGACAGGAATTTCCCATTAAAGTGCCAGGTATTCCAGATTAAACGACAAATATTCCAGATTAAGTGCCAGGTATTTCAGATTAAGTGCCCGGTAATTCGGATTAAGTGCCTGGTATTCCAAGTTAAGTGACAGGTATTTGAACTTTAGTGACAGATATTTCAAATGAAGTGACAGGTATTCTGATTAATGACACGCTTTTTTCAGATTAAGTGAAAATTATTTCATATTAAGTGACAGGTAATCCCGATTAAAGTGACAGATATTTCAAATTAAGTGACTGGTATATCAGGTTAAGTGACATGTACCTTCAGTTTAAGAGGCTGTTTTTTTTTTCTTAAGGACCAAAGCTTAGAGAGTGTTTTCCATCACTTCCCCTCAAACACGCTTTTCCGATTAAAGTGATAGTTATATCAAAATAAGTGACCTGTACTAAGTTAAGTAACATGTACTTCAGATTATGTGAGTGTTTTTCTTCTTAAGTACTGAAGCTTTGAAAATCTTTTACAACACTCCTTCCTCAAACGCA
>NC_051418.1:28096127-28096679 GCF_015228065.2 Penaeus monodon
GTGTGTGTCCGAAATAATTTGAATAACCTTCAGAGAAAGAGAAAAAAAAAGTATGAGAGGCGGAATAATGTTCCCTTTAAAAATTTAAGGGCAAAGTTTTTAGATTTGAAATTTTAAGCTCCAGAGGAAATACGATTTAATTTACTAACTAATCATCACTATAATAATGATTTTAACTTTATCTTTTTATATATACTAACAAACAAATACACAAAAACCAACGGGAATTAAATCCTCTGCAACGTGCATGGCTATCAAAGCAAATAGACTCAGTTGCCAAATGTCAAAATATAGTGCAGAGCAATTGAAAGTGTTAAGCCATTTCGAAATATTTGGGTTGACAGTGCGGGTTTTTTTGGGGGGCCCTTTTTAAAAAAAGTACGATTTTTTTTCTTTTTTCTCCCGAATAGTTTTAGACGTGGGTTTTTTACCCCCCTTTGTCTAATTTTGTTGTAATCCCTATCTATCATATTATGGATCTATTATCCATTCAATTAAATGCAAAAAAAAATCACTAACCACCGGCCATCATAAGCTTGTAGTATGCCATTT
>NC_051418.1:28098220-28098539 GCF_015228065.2 Penaeus monodon
TGGGGGTCTCCAGGGGGTTTGGGGAATTACTTTACAAAAACAGAGAATGCTGAGGTGAAAGAGGAGAGAAGCTTTTGGCCCGTACAGAGGCGGGTCCCACGGTGTGTGTATGCATGGGATTGATTGAGTGATGTGTATGTGTGTAATAAAATTTTGGTGTGGGTTGGTGGTTGTGTGTGGTGGGGGGTGTGTTGGGGTGGTGGGGTGTGTGGGGGGGTGTGTGTGGGGGGGTGTGGGGGGTGGGGGGTGTGTAATGCGCAATACAAGCTTGTCACTGGCCGGCTGGTTTTAACAACGTCCAAAATTTTTTCCTGGATTG
>NC_051418.1:28098565-28098800 GCF_015228065.2 Penaeus monodon
GGGGATGGGGTCACCACGATTAGTCGCGGGAAAAAAAAAATTGAAAAGAAAAGGGTTTTTCGGTGTTTCAAAAAAGGAGTTTCTTGAAACCCCGTTTACAGGGAAGGGTTGAAACGAATACCTTTTTTTCTGAACAGCTAAAAAACAAATTCTAGTACACATTAAGGTAAAGAAAAAAAATCAGTACATAGTATTTCTAGAAACCCATCTATTAGCGAAAAAGTTTGAAACAGGC
>NC_051418.1:28098881-28099294 GCF_015228065.2 Penaeus monodon
TGCCGTACAAAAGAAAAGGGGATAAAGAAATGTCAAAGTCATGAACATGTAAGAGGTGCCCTGCAGATGTGAGGAATCAAAATTTACCTTTTATTTTAAAAACACAGGCATTCCTCTCGTGACCAGAAAAACGACATGGAAAGTCATGAACACACTGCGACGTGTAACCTTCCATGAGAGATCAAAGGGGTTACAAAAATCAAATTTAAGGAGTCAGGACTGGGTTGCAAACCCCCTTATAAAACAAAATTACAAAAAATAATATAAAAAAAAAAAATAAATTTTAAAAATAAAATATAAAATAAAAATATATAATAAATAAATTAAAAATATTAAAAATAATAACAAAAATATAATATAATATACATAAAAAAAAATAAATTTTAAAATATAAAACATAAATTTTTTGGGTC
>NC_051418.1:28099353-28099440 GCF_015228065.2 Penaeus monodon
ATACATATATAATAATAATATAAATTATATATAATATATTATTAATATTATATATATATATATATATTATATTATAATTTTGGGTGG
>NC_051418.1:28099478-28099740 GCF_015228065.2 Penaeus monodon
ATTAATATATATATATATTATTATAAAATATATAATAAATATAATAAATATAAATTATTGTTTTATATGGTATATATATTAAAAAAATATAAATTAATTTAAAAAAATATATAATAAATAATAATATTAATAAAAATAAAATAAATTAATATTAAATACCATTAACAATTTAAAATTTTAAAAAAAAAAATAATATTTCTAAATAACAAAAATTTCAATAAATAAATTTTCTAAATACAAAAATTTTTCTTCTCAAACTTTG
>NC_051418.1:28099930-28100065 GCF_015228065.2 Penaeus monodon
TGGTGAATATATTATAATAAAATAATAATATAATATAATTTTTTAGGGTAATAAAATTATAAATATAATTTAAATAAACTGTATTTAATATTATAAATTTAAAATTTTAAAAAAAGATTAAAAATAAAATATTAA
>NC_051418.1:28100112-28100259 GCF_015228065.2 Penaeus monodon
GAATAATATATTATAATATAATAAAATATATAATAAATAATATAATAATATAATATCATATAAATAATAAAAAATATATATTAATAATTTAAAATTTCAAAATTTAAAAATTTATATAAATAAAAATAAAAAAATACAATTTTAAAA
>NC_051418.1:28101041-28101275 GCF_015228065.2 Penaeus monodon
TACACCAACACATATACAAACGTTTCTATATATTATCCACATACAACGAGATATAACAGGATTAAACTCTCTCCGGGCGTTCGTGAATTGCCCGAACGCTCCGGATTCATGTCGGATTTATGTCCAGAATTTGTGTTAAAGTACGAGGCTTAGAAGGTTTACCGCCAGTCTTTGCAATAGTATTTATATGCGAGTTCTTGCCGGAAAACGGGATAAAATGAATGAATAAGTTAG
>NC_051418.1:28102260-28102644 GCF_015228065.2 Penaeus monodon
CAAAAGATAATTCTAAGAAAAATACATTAACAGGAAAAGGTATTATTCATGAAAAATGTAAGAACATAACATAACATTAAAAAAAACATCACAAATAACAATCCTAGATAACTAGAAACACAAAGATATACGAGGCAAAAAGATAACAACAACGACCCCAATTCAAAGCAAAACTGACATTAACGATCATCGCCGTGTCTTCCCCTACGCGATTCCACGCACATTTTCCGTTTATTTTGCCGACATTCAGGCGAAACGGACACTCAAGAGGCGAAAAGGGGTTATAAATCAGGTGCAAATTCAGTCACGTAAGTCACACACAAAGAAGGTATGACGTAACGCATTGCGCGGAGAATTACATAGTTCGAAGGGCTAATCTGTCTT
>NC_051418.1:28102701-28103162 GCF_015228065.2 Penaeus monodon
CGTCGGCTTGACAAAGGTGGAGCAGTAGGAGAAAAAATAATAATAATAATTAGAAACAGGAAGTGAAAAAAGACAATGATTATGCAAAAAAAGGAAATGGAAATTTTAAAAAGTAAGCAATAATGCAATAGATAAACGAAAGTGAAGAAAAAAAAAATGGAAATGAAAATGAGCAAAAAGGAAAAGAAATCGAAAAAAGGAAAATACGAAAAGAAAAGAAAATGAAGAAAGAAAATAAAGGAAGACAGAAGAAAGAAGAAAGGATGCTAAAGTCTTTTAGCAGATGTGAAAATGGTCAGAGAGCGAGCTCATAGTACATTTCATTTACGTAAAGAGGTTAGGGAGAGGCTTTACATTTTGCACTTTTTTTTGCGGGGGGGGGGGGGGAGTCGACTTGTTGGGAGAATTACGTAGTATTGTTTTGTGGCAAACTTTCTAGTGCGTCATAGGAGGGTATGTAA
>NC_051418.1:28103187-28103863 GCF_015228065.2 Penaeus monodon
TCCAATGAAAACGTTGCATTAAAATCTTTGTTTGGGTTTTCATTGTGACTACAACAGTAAAACATTTTTCGCCTGGAACTCGCATTAACCATGAACCATTGTGGTCAGCGCGCGCCAGCATCATTTATGCAAGAAGAACTGATGTTAATGATGTTAAAAACCAACCAACCCACATTTGCATATTGTCGTTTGTGGTCCAGTTTGTGACACAGAAAGAGGTAGAGTAGTTTCCGGTCTAACAAGTTTTTATTACCCCTTTTCTCCATTTGCTAACAGGCTCATCCGGCGTTTCAACCCGTCCTTGTTACCAGTTTCAACCTATATTAACCACCTCTATTTCACAATCCAGACTTCAGCAAACCCCAGAATCATTGGCTCCGAATATAAATCCAATCACTCTTGCTTTAAAGGTCATGAAGTCATGTAATATAACCAGGTTGCCCGTCTGTCCTTCCCCAGCGGCCGTGTAGGCACGTTTGGACGTTAGTGAAAGACTTAGCGTGTTTGATCTTTGGCCTTTGCACGAATACTTGAATGGCGACTTGGCCGGCGTGGGTGAATACATCAGGCTATCGAGAACCGTTGGATATCACGTGCTTTCTCGTGTCTGGTCTGACACGTAAGCTCCCCCCCCCCCCCGCCCCGTGCCATTTTGTGTTCGTTTATTTTCTCTTCG
>NC_051418.1:28103929-28104317 GCF_015228065.2 Penaeus monodon
ATTGTTCGTTATTTTTGCTTCGTCCTTTTTATCGTCGTTATGTTATTCATTATTTTCGCTTCGTTGTGTTTCTTCCTTATTTTGTCTTCGTTATTACTGTGTATCCGTTGTGTTGATTCCGTTATAAAGTTTTCGTCATTTGCTCTTTGTTATTCAGTCTTTTGAAAGTTTGTCTTCCTGTCTGTTTCTTCTGTTTCCAAGTCTCGAGGCGAAGTAACTGAAAGGTAGGTAATTAAGAGTAATTAAATGTCAAAGGCAGATTAAGAGGATGGGATGCGATGTTCATAAGGTTTATATTCTTGGGTGAATGTATAGCGACATCGTCATTATCATCAGGAAAAGAAAGGAAGGAAGTACATGTAACGGTCAGCTACACTGTTATACCCCC
>NC_051418.1:28104744-28104914 GCF_015228065.2 Penaeus monodon
TAGGGTTTAAGGTACACATTGCGCGGTACTGAGATGTCAGAAACGAAGATCGGGTTTTCTGAAAAAGACATTTGACACATTTGACACTCTGTCTCTGTGGCCTGTGTTTGTTGGAGTGGATGTGCCTGCGTTTTTCGTTTTCCGTTCTTTGTTTTTTTATGGGGGGTTGA
>NC_051418.1:28109426-28109529 GCF_015228065.2 Penaeus monodon
TCCCAAAACCCTTCCGCATCCCCGCCAATCTGGCTTCGTTTCTGGCCGTATGAAGTCTTCAGAAAAGTACACAGGGAGAAGCAAGGAATTTCTAGTCACTCTT
>NC_051418.1:28109883-28110147 GCF_015228065.2 Penaeus monodon
TTGTATGTGTGTTTGCTTAGTCTTTATCATTCTTACTACTATTAATTCACAAAACGGTACTCTCCTTTTTCAAATCCTCTACAGACAGAGTAATGTCATAAAACAAATAAAAGAAAAAGACTGATTTTCCAAATTTCCCAGGAACATGAAATATTGACATCTATCCTCGCTTCAAAAACAAGAGCGGGAAAAGAGACTATGCAAAAGTATTAAGCCAAGGGGAAAATTCCTGAGGCATAAATGGGAAATAATTTTGGGGACCTC
>NC_051418.1:28111425-28111594 GCF_015228065.2 Penaeus monodon
CCCGCCGACTGCCCCGTACGCACACGCACGCATTCGCAGGTTCCCGACGCCGTACAAAGGGCGCAATATCCGGCTCTTCCATCACGGTGGCGGCGCAGGTCAATATGCCAACCGCTGGAAGGAGGCGCCGGGATACTGCAGTCTTGGCTCCCCCGAAACTCATCTATCA
>NC_051418.1:28111648-28112024 GCF_015228065.2 Penaeus monodon
CTAACGACCCCCGCTTGAGATAAACGGGTAATTGAGCGTGTGTTTTCTAGCTTGAGGAGAGCCGTGGTTAGGTGGGTGGTTGGGGCTGGGGGTGTTGGGAGGTTGGGGTGGAGGGTAAAGGGAGGTTCGGGGTGGGGGGTAAAAGGAGGTTGGGGGTGGGGGTGGGGGGGTGTTGGGAGGTTGGGGGTGGGGGGTGTTGGGAGGTTGGGGGTGGGGGGTTTTTGGGAGGTTGGGGTGGGGGTGGGGGGTGTTTGGAGGTTTTGGGGGGGGGGGGGTTGTTGGGGGTTTTGGGGGGGGGGGGTTGGTTGGGTTGGGGTGGGGGTGGGGGGTGTTGGGAGGTTGGGGTTTGGGGGGGTGTTGGGAGGGGGTTTGGGGG
>NC_051418.1:28112124-28112465 GCF_015228065.2 Penaeus monodon
AAAAAAAAAAAAAAAATGTATGGTTGTGAATTTTACGTAAATTTGTTTAAAAAAAACCACCCTGAGCACATTAATCTGACTAGAATTAGCGATTTGGAAACTGATCGCGTAGATAGATGAGGCAGAGGCTGAGAATGATGATATGAAAGATTCCTCGCAGAGGTTCACAATGAAGGCCACCCTACTTAGAAGATCTTTATAAGAAGAAGATCTACCGTGATACTTGATGTGCGCATTACGTAACAAAAAAAGGAAAAAAGAAGAAAATAAGATATAAAAGTGATAGCCAGCGATTAGCAGAAATGTATTTGATAATGAAGGAAAGAGTTTTGTTGCCTTTA
>NC_051418.1:28112543-28112804 GCF_015228065.2 Penaeus monodon
ACACCCTCCACCCTCTCACCGGCCATCTCTTCCTTGTTTCCTTACGATTTTTGAAGTAAAGAATGTAAGTATCACTTTATTAAGAGTTTGTTCCAGTCACAAAGAAAGAATATCCAGTTTACCAGTTATTCACGTGGTCGGGTTTTACAAGTGTACTGACGCAGGGGAGATATAAATCTAATATTAGAGGAGGAGCGTAAGAAATGGAAGAAAGGGAAGAACTAGAGGAAAAAGATTAAACGCAGGAAAGGAGGTTAGAAT
>NC_051418.1:28113011-28113312 GCF_015228065.2 Penaeus monodon
AGAAAAAAAAGAAGAAAATCCAATTAGAAATTTACGTAGCGAAATAAGGATTTTGACATTTCTATTTTTTCTCTGAAAAAAAACTAAATTCAAAATTTCAAGGACCAAAAAAGAAGAATCTTTTTTATGTAACAGTGTTTTCACTATTTCTCCTTTAGTTTGTCCTCCCCCCCCCACCCTTTTTTCCGCTTCCTTTTTACGATCAAGTGAATACTTATACGTCGTTTAATATCAAGAAAAAGAAAAATGAAGCTCACTCCGAACGCTGAAATACTCCGATTCGTTAATTAAGTTCGTTTTG
>NC_051418.1:28113589-28113725 GCF_015228065.2 Penaeus monodon
GAATATAAAAAACATGTCATCTTATTAGATAAAAAAAAGTTGCTAGTTTTGAAATTCGTGAGATTAGACCTATTCTAAATATACCATTGACAGAAATATAAACAGGAAATTCGTAGCTTACACAAAAAAATGCAAG
>NC_051418.1:28113775-28113841 GCF_015228065.2 Penaeus monodon
AAACTATACAAGTCGAAAATGAAGAAAACTCGATGAAGATATACAAACAAAAGAAAAAATATATGA
>NC_051418.1:28113924-28114021 GCF_015228065.2 Penaeus monodon
TTTGATTAGATGAAAATTCAGAACTTCATGAATATATTTATCAAAGGCGAACAAGTGCGCCGAAATTACCCGCCTGCACTGATCCGACCCCCCCCCC
>NC_051418.1:28114043-28114247 GCF_015228065.2 Penaeus monodon
GTAAGGATACCCTGAATAAGAATCTATCCTTACTCTTGAAAGAAAAATTATAAAGCTCCTGTATCTTGCCAGTAATTACTTATGGATGTCTCGGCTCGCAGTCGAGGGACGCCAACGAAAGGGAACAAGTTGATCAAATTGAGTAGAAAGAAATGTTTGTGGAATAACTACGCAGGTCGGATTTTTTTGGGGGGATGAACTAAA
>NC_051418.1:28114358-28114937 GCF_015228065.2 Penaeus monodon
TATACAAGCGCGCGATAGATATTTTTTTATTTTTGCACCCGTCCTCTCCTGTGGACATATGCACGCATACATGCATAAATGCGTGTGTATGTAGCCAGGCGTATTTTACTTTCTTTAAATAAAGCGCTGTACAAGTGGTAGTCCCAGAGTAGCCACGGGCACTGTGTGTGTCTCTTAGCAAGTGTCCAATTTGTGGCGCGTGTCACAGATATAATTGGCCACATATCAGAAACGAAGCTTATCCTCGATCAGTGGCCCTCCCTGCCGAGTGTGAAGTATTATGCTCAGTTAGGGGCCCCCAATGAAGAACGTCTGAAAGGTGATGTGAACGAAAGTTATGGTAGGAGGAAAAGAGGGAAACATAGCCGTTTTTTTCGGGGCCAATAACAGGTATGCGGCTCGAAATATGGTAGTGAATGGCCAATATTACAGGGTAGGGCTGTAAGGTTAGCGACTCGTTTTCTCGACTCCCATAAGTGCTGGCGTGAAAGTTATATGGAAGTAAATAAGTTTATCTCCTGGCTTGGAAAGTCATTGACTGTTTCCATGTCTGTTTCCCTCTCTGACTATTTTTGTCAG
>NC_051418.1:28117228-28117811 GCF_015228065.2 Penaeus monodon
AAATGACAAAAATAGTCAGAGGGGGAAAAAAACAGACATGGAAACAGTCAATGACGTCCAAGCCAGGAGATAAATTTATTTTACTTCCATATAACTTTCACGCCAGCACTTATGGGAGTCGAGAAAACGAGTCGCTAACCCTTACAGCCCTCCCCTGTAAAAATTGGCCTTTCACTACCATATTTCGGCGCATACCTGTTATTGGCCCGAAAAAAAACGGCTATGTTTCCCTCTTTTCCTCCTACCATAACTTTCGTTACATCCCCTTTCAGACGTTCTTATTGGGGGCCCCTAAAATGAGCATAATACTTCACACTCGGCAGGGAGGGCCACTGATCGAGGAATAAGCTTCGTTTCTGATATGTGGCCAAATTTATCTGTGACACGCGCCACAAATTTGGGCAACTTGCTAAGAGACACACACAGTGCCCCGGGGTTACTTGGGACTACCACTGTACAGCGCTTTATTTAAAGAAAGTAAATACGCCTGGCTACATACACACGTATTATGCATGTATGCGTGCATATGTCCACAGGAGAGGACGGGTGCAAAATAAAAAAATATCTATCGCGCGCTTGTATA
>NC_051418.1:28117934-28118137 GCF_015228065.2 Penaeus monodon
TTTAGTTCATCCCCAAAAAAATCCGACCTGCGTAGTTATTCCACAAACATTTCTTTCTACTCAATTTGATCAATCTGTTCCCTTTCGTTGGCGTCCCCTCGACTGCGAGCCGAGACATCCATAAGTAATTACTGGCAAGATACAGGAGCTTTATAATTTTTCTTTCAAGAGTAAGGATAGATTCTTATTCAGGGTATCCTTAC
>NC_051418.1:28118159-28118258 GCF_015228065.2 Penaeus monodon
GGGGGGGGGGGGTCGGATCAGTGCAGGCGGGTAATTTCGGCGCACTTGTTCGCCTTTGATAAATATATTCATGAAGTTCTGAATTTTCATCTAATCAAA
>NC_051418.1:28118450-28118586 GCF_015228065.2 Penaeus monodon
CTTGCATTTTTTTGTGTAAGCTACGAATTTCCTGTTTATATTTCTGTCAATGGTATATTTAGAATAGGTCTAATCTCACGAATTTCAAAACTAGCAACTTTTTTTTATCTAATAAGATGACATGTTTTTTATATTC
>NC_051418.1:28118870-28119173 GCF_015228065.2 Penaeus monodon
CAAAACGAACTTAATTAACGAATCGGAGTATTTCAGCGTTCGGAGTGAGCTTCATTTTTCTTTTTCTTGATATTAAACGACGTATAAGTATTCACTTGATCGTAAAAAGGAAGCGGAAAAAAGGGTGGGGGGGGGGGAGGACAAACTAAAGGAGAAATAGTGAAAACACTGTTACATAAAAAAGATTCTTCTTTTTTGGTCCTTGAAATTGTGAATTTAGGTTTCTTTCAGAGAAAAAATAGAAATGTCAAAATCCTTATTTCGCTACGTAAATTTCTAATTGGATTTTCTTCTTTTTTTTCT
>NC_051418.1:28119380-28119642 GCF_015228065.2 Penaeus monodon
ATTCTAACCTCCTTTCCTGCGTTTAATCTTTTTCCTCTAGTTCTTCCCTTTCTTCCATTTCTTACGCTCCTCCTCTAATATTAGATTTATATCTCCCCTGCGTCAGTACACTTGTAAAACCCGACCACGTGAATAACTGGTAAACTGGATATTCTTTCTTTGTGACTGGAACAAACTCTTAATAAAGTGATACTTACATTCTTTACTTCAAAAATCGTAAGGAAACAAGGAAGAGATGGCCGGTGAGAGGGTGAGAGGGTGT
>NC_051418.1:28119733-28120049 GCF_015228065.2 Penaeus monodon
TAAAGGCAACAAAACTCTTTCCTTCATTATCAAATACATTTCTGCTAATCGCTGGCTATCACTTTTATATCTTATTTTCCTTCTTTTTTTCCTTTTTTTTTGTTACGTAATGCGCACATCAACGTATCACGGTAGATCTTCTTCTTATAAAGATCTCTCTAGAGTATGGGTGGCCTTCATTGTGAACCTCTGCGGAGGAATCTTTTCATATCATCTATTCTCAGCCTCTTGCCTCATCTATCTACGCGATCATGTTTCCAAAATCGCTAATTCTAAGTCAGATTAATGTGCTCAGGGTGGTTTTATTACGTTATTC
>NC_051418.1:28120404-28121045 GCF_015228065.2 Penaeus monodon
TAACAACACGACGAAGCATAATAAGGAGAGACACAGTTCATTAAGACTATTTTTCCGAGATGCATCCTCCTCCAGTCAAGAGGGCTTAGACACGCAGAGAGAGAGAGATTCTTCATCTTCACTGTAAAAGTTACCATCTTTCATTCCTCTTCCATTCCACTACGTCTATATTTATAAAAACATGACAAAAGAACCTTCTGTTTTTTAGTGGTTGAATATAAAAAAAATCATTTCGTGTTATTTTGTGTTTGAATTGAATGTAGCCCCCCCCCCCCCCGGAAACGCACCGTCCACCCTGCAGAATTTCGTGTTAAAACAGTATATGATTTAGTTCTGTAGTCACAGTAGGTTCGGTGAAAGTAAATTTTTTGTGGGGGTCTGTTTTTGTGATTACGCCTAAAACTAAAAGATTGGAATGATTCTGTTTATTAAAATGCAGTTTCTGTTTATGGTTAGCGTAATCTCTACCAATCATAATGTTCATCGTTCTGAATTAATTGTATTCGCATCTAATTAATTGGAACCATAGTCGCTGTAGTAATGAGCTTGAAGGGAAGTAAATGCTATTGGATACACTCTTATAATGATGAGCAATAACTGGACTAACAATGAGAATGATCATAAAGAATCTGAGAATCGCT
>NC_051418.1:28122323-28122473 GCF_015228065.2 Penaeus monodon
AAAAATTTTAAAAATTGTTTGGTTTTAATAATTTTATTAGTTTTTAGTAAAAAAAAGGGAAATTGAATTTGGGGAAAAAAAATTTTGGGGGGTATTTAGTTAAAAAAAGTTAATAGGTTTTTTAAAGTTAAAAAATTTTTGGTATTTTTT
>NC_051418.1:28122733-28123327 GCF_015228065.2 Penaeus monodon
CTGACAAAAATAGTCAGAGAGGGAAACAGACATGGAAACAGTCAATGACTTTCCAAGCCAGGAGATAAACTTATTTACTTCCATATAGCTTTCACGCCAGCACTTATGGGAGTCGAGGAAAACGAGTCGCTAACCTTACAGCCCTACCCGTAATATTGGCCATTCACTACCATATTTCGAGCCGCATACCTGTTATTGGCCACGAAAAAAACGGCTACGTTTCCCTCTTTTCCTCCTACCATAACTTTCGTTCACATCACCTTTCAGACGTTCTTCATTGGGGGCCCCTAACTGAGCATAATACTTCACACTCGGCAGGGAGGGCCACTGATCGAGGATAAGCTTCGTTTCTGATATGTGGCCAATTATATCTGTGACACGCGCCACAAATTGGACACTTGCTAAGAGACACACACAGTGCCCGTGGCTACTCTGGGACTACCACTTGTACAGCGCTTTATTTAAAGAAAGTAAAATACGCCTGGCTACATACACACGCATTTATGCATGTATGCGTGCATATGTCCACAGGAGAGGAATGGTGCAAAAATAAAAAAATATCTATCGCGCGCTTGTATATGTGTGTGGGGGGTG
>NC_051418.1:28123422-28123626 GCF_015228065.2 Penaeus monodon
TTTAGTTCATCCCCCCCAAAAAATCCGACCTGCGTAGTTATTCCACAAACATTTCTTTCTACTCAATTTGATCAACTTGTTCCCTTTCGTTGGCGTCCCTCGACTGCGAGCCGAGACATCCATAAGTAATTTCTGGCAAGATACAGGAGTTTTATAATCTTTCTTTCAAGAGTAAGGATAGATTCTTATTCAGGGTATCCTTAC
>NC_051418.1:28123651-28123750 GCF_015228065.2 Penaeus monodon
GGGGGGGGGGGGTCGGATCAGTGTAGGCGGGTAATTTCGGCGCACTTGTTCGCCTTTGATAAATAAATTCATGAAGTTCTGAATTTTCATCTAATCAAA
>NC_051418.1:28123800-28123867 GCF_015228065.2 Penaeus monodon
TTCATATATTTTTTCTTTTGTTTGTATAACTTCATCGATTTTTCTTCATTTTCAACTTGTATAGTTT
>NC_051418.1:28123921-28124062 GCF_015228065.2 Penaeus monodon
CTTGCATTTTTTTGTGTAAGCTACGAATTTCCTGTTTATATTTCTGTCAATGGTATTGAGTATATTTAGAATAGGTCTAATCTCACGAATTTCAAAACTAGCAACTTTTTTATCTAATAAGATGACATGTTTTTTATATTC
>NC_051418.1:28124353-28124656 GCF_015228065.2 Penaeus monodon
CAAAACGAACTTAATTAACGAATCGGAGTATTTCAGCGTTCGGAGTGAGCTTCATTTTTTCTTTTTCTGATATTAAACGACGTATAAGTATTCACTTGATCGTAAAAAAGGAAGCGGAAAAAAGGGGTGGGGGGGGGAGGACAAACTAAAGGAGAAATAGTGAAAACACTGTTACATAAAAAAGATTCTTCTTTTTTGGTCCTTGAAATTTTGAATTTAGTTTTTTTTCAGAGAAAAAATAGAAATGTCAAAATCCTTATTTCGCTACGTAAATTTCTAATTGGATTTTCTTTTCTTTTTTTT
>NC_051418.1:28124862-28125114 GCF_015228065.2 Penaeus monodon
ATTCTAACCTCCTTTCCTGCGTTTAATCTTTTTCCTCTATTTCTTCCCTTTCTTCCATTTCTTACGCTCCTCCTCCAATATTAGATTTATATCTCCCCTGCGTCAGTACACTTGTAAAACCCGACCACGTGAATAACTGGTAAACTGGATATTCTTTCTTTGTGACTGGAACAAACTCTTAATAAAGTGATACTTACATTCTTTACTTCAAAAATCGTAAGGAAACAAGGAGGAGATGGCCGGTGAGAGGGT
>NC_051418.1:28125178-28125494 GCF_015228065.2 Penaeus monodon
AATAAAGGCAACAAAACTCTTTCCTTCATTATCAAATACATTTCTGCTAATCGCTGGCTATCACTTTTATATCTTATTTTCCTTCTTTTTTCCTTTTTTTTGTTACGTAATGCGCACATCAACGTATCACGGTAGATCTTCTTCTTATAAAGATCTCTCTAGAGTATGGGTGGCCTTCATTGTGAACCTCTGCGGAGGAATCTTTTCATATAATCTATTCTCAGCTTCTTGCCTCATCTATCTACGCGATCATGTTTCCAAAATCGCTAATTCTAAGTCAGATTAATGTGCTCAGGGTGGTTTTATTACGTTATTC
>NC_051418.1:28125865-28126411 GCF_015228065.2 Penaeus monodon
TAACAACACGACGAAGCATAATAAGGAGAGACACAGTTCATTAAGACTATTTTTCCGAGGGCATCCTCCTCCAGTCAGAGGCTTAGACACGGCAGAGAGATTCTTCATCTTCACCTAAAAGTACCCTCCTTCATTCCTCTTCAATTCCACTACGTCTATATTTATAACAGACAAAAGAACCGTCCTGTTTTTTAGGGTGAATTAAAAAAAAATCATTTTCGTGTTACCTTTGTGTTTGAATTGAATGTACAAAACGCACGTCCACTGCAGAATTTCGTGTTAAAACAGTATATGATTTAGTTCTGAGTCACAGTAGGTTCGGGAAGTAAATTTTTGTGGGGGTCTGTTTTGTGCTTAAGCCAAAATAAAAGATGGAATGATTCTTGTTTATAAAATGCAGTTTCTGTTAATGATTTTAGCGTAATCTCTACCAAATCAAATAGTTCCATCGTTCTTGAATTTAATTGTATCGCATCTAAAATTAATTGGAACCATAGTCGCTGTAGTAATGAGCTTGAGGGAAGTAAATGCTATTGGATACACTCT
>NC_051418.1:28127450-28127781 GCF_015228065.2 Penaeus monodon
TGAACACTTTTAATGAAAATAATAACATTGATTTTTTTTTTAATCATGTTAATAAGAGGAAACAAACGACGACAAAAACTAGAAAGAATTACCAGAAGAGAAACCGCAAACAAACCGCAAACAAACCACAGTACACGACCATCCACACTCTTGCAGCGACTTCAGACAAGCTCACCTGAAGCCTCGACCTATTCCGGGTTATTAACACTACCACAATAACCTCCTTTCAGCTTCTTTACCTTAATATATGAGAGTCCATAGTCCTTCACAACCGAACAAAGTCTGGGCAGTTCATCCCTCGGGGAATTTAGAGCAGTCAGATTTCGTTATG
>NC_051418.1:28127827-28127917 GCF_015228065.2 Penaeus monodon
GTTGTACACTATGAGCGCGTTTAATTATTTATAATAAAGACTTTTTGAGGGGAGTAATGGATAGACAGTGGGTTAATAGATAAAAATTAA
>NC_051418.1:28130073-28130171 GCF_015228065.2 Penaeus monodon
AACCCACAGTTTCTGTCTATGAATCATGTTCTTTCCCTTATAAAAACAGGTCACGTGACAGTAACAATCCCTCACAACAAAACGGCCATAATACGCAC
>NC_051418.1:28130198-28130338 GCF_015228065.2 Penaeus monodon
CTAAATATTTGGACAGACTGCCTTGTGATTCTTTGGCATAAGAACTAATATGGGTTAAATAAGGCAAGAAACTTTAGTTTTGGCTTATGGCTTGGGACTAATCATAACTAATGGGAAAATGTAAGTCGAGTTTATGACTT
>NC_051418.1:28130866-28131146 GCF_015228065.2 Penaeus monodon
TCTTTTTCTGAATATTGCTAGACACATACACGCTCGCGCGCGCACGCACCTCCGCCGAAACACACAAACACACATGCAATCCCCACAATCAAATAATTCAATACCTCGAATCTATACAGAAAAAAAAATCGGCCACAAACATCCATTCCGAGAGAGCAAGGAAAGAGAATGGGGAAAAAAAATCCCTCTCCTGGAGGTTTCTTAAGTCCACTAATTAGTTCCTTCATCTAATAAGCCTTCCTTGCCTGCAGGAGGATTTACCCCAACCCTCCCCCCCCTC
>NC_051418.1:28131166-28131415 GCF_015228065.2 Penaeus monodon
CATTGCAAGTGCTCTTTCTTCTATAAAATCAATTGTTGGTCGCGTATGGTGTGGTAATAAATTTCTAAACTGTACGACACCGATTTAACCCCTCTCCCTACTCCGCTTGGTACTTTTATAACGGACAATTAGAAACAGGAAAAAATGGCTCATACATATTCATGGACACATATTTCTTCACGCAGTCGACCCGTGTGTGCTCGTAGACACGCGAACGCAAAATCAGTTTTATACTACGATTTCTATCTA
>NC_051418.1:28132877-28133005 GCF_015228065.2 Penaeus monodon
CTTTTTAACATTATGGATAAATACAGGTTATAAAGAGGGCGCTATTTCTACTCCCTTGTATTTTACTTAAGCCTAAGACTTTCTTATTAATGAAAATCCATCTAGAGCTTGACCTGATGGGAAGACTA
>NC_051418.1:28133310-28133399 GCF_015228065.2 Penaeus monodon
CACAGAGAGCTGCAACATCTCATCGATGCTGAAGTGGCTGGAAGTGTAAATGTCGGACTTCTACTGGCATTTTATATGATACTAGTCTT
>NC_051418.1:28133697-28133802 GCF_015228065.2 Penaeus monodon
AGGGGCGAAAGTGACTTGCCATTTCTTGCTCCATGCAATAATGAGTGCCATGATGTTGTTGATGTGGTGAAACGGAGTCCTTTCGGTTTAAGTGGTATTTGGTGA
>NC_051418.1:28134113-28134870 GCF_015228065.2 Penaeus monodon
GGAGTCGTAAGTTGGAGGAGGAGGGTCCGACGCAAAATCTCTGAGACCTGAAGCCGAACTGCCTGTTACTGACTGATGAGGTGGTGTTCATCAAAGAAGCTGGTCATTTTCTTAACCAGAATTCTCTCATAGACCTTCGCCAGGATGGACAAGAGAGATATGGGTCTATAATTCATAGATGTTTTGCTCATCTTCTTGTGAATGGCCACAACATTTGCAGCCTTCCACAGTTTTAGCCATGTCTTCTGTACCATACATGTTTGGAACAGTGCAGCAAGTGGTGTGGCCAGCTGGTCGGCACACTGAACCAGAGTATGAGGGCTGATTTTGTCTGGTCCCACAGCCTCCGTCACTTCCAAGTCCTTGAGTTCCCTTTTTAATTCTTGTACTGTGATAGACACATTACAGAGTCGCGATTGAGTCTGTGGTGGCAATCTAGGGGGCGACACGTTGGGTTCAGGGACAGTCATTTTACAGTCGAAGTAGCTGGCAAGAAGTTCTGCTTTCTCCTGGCTTGAGGTAGCCGCAGATCCATCTGACTTGTCGAGAGGAGGGATGCCATCATCTGGCGCAAAACCCTGATGTTGCTTAATGCAGCTCCACCAGGATTTACCTCCCATTGACTGGCCAATCTGCCTGGCCCGCAGGTCCTCTTTCCAGCGTAAGATGGCCCACTTCTGTGTCCTCTTCATCCTGGAGCAGGCAGCGGCATGGAGTTGCTTGTTTAAGCTTGTGGGGTTACGTTTGTAGCGGACCC
>NC_051418.1:28135879-28135956 GCF_015228065.2 Penaeus monodon
TAACGCATTGCAACTTGCGCGAGCATTATTTGCATTGATTTGCAATCTGGAATTTGGTGTCGTGTTTAGGGCTGAAC
>NC_051418.1:28136885-28137110 GCF_015228065.2 Penaeus monodon
TAGCGTGTCTTTGTCTCCTAATTCCGGCATCCGTGAACATTCGTCACCCCCCCCCTCCCCCCTTACCCCTTACCCCTTAACCCGCACACCACCTCTTGGGGGGACCTTCGGACCTCTCACCCCCCCCCCCCTCTTTCCCCATTTTCAGATTAGGTGGTGTGAATGTGTTACGATTTATGAGTTAGTTATGTATTATATGTCAAAGAAAAACAAAATAACAGACCG
>NC_051418.1:28137377-28137664 GCF_015228065.2 Penaeus monodon
CGTTTAATGTTTTCAGCGGGTGTTGAGTTTTAAAGAGCTTAATAATCGTTCGGAAAAACAAATTTAAAAAAACATGTTTTTTGCCATCCGGCAGCTGTAAATCAAAGGCTGAGAAATAATTCCCGCTTAAAATCAAATGATTAATGAATTTTAACAATGAGAATTATAGTCGCGGAAACAAGATCAAAAGAACTTGCAATTCAAGACGAAAATTTGCAAAATACATGAATTATTGTCGTTTTAATCCTACCTTTACTTTGTCTGCTTATGTGAAACCAAAAACGGAT
>NC_051418.1:28137968-28138204 GCF_015228065.2 Penaeus monodon
ATATATGCATAACCACACAAAAAAATAATACACACGTTTGCACTCGTCTCCGTGCAGATATATATGTATCGACAGCCTGTCTACTCGCCTTGTGTACTCTATTCTAACATTCGTGCTAAAACCCCATTAGCCTTTATTGTTCGTTCTACAAGGGAGGGAAATATTTCTCTTCTCTGCCTTTCTCGAAACAATAATTTTTTTTCCCCATTTTTTTCTCTCTCTCCCTAAATGAATCC
>NC_051418.1:28138279-28138487 GCF_015228065.2 Penaeus monodon
AGGGTGGTTTATCTTTATGAAAGTGATGTCGATTACCTGCGTCGAACGATACGGAGGAAATGACAGCAACAATGATAGATAAACGACATCGATGATAGATAACAAGGAGATGAAAGGATCATGAAAGTCTGTTGTATGAGTCAGCTTTCAGATCTGGTCACGAACTTTTGTGTGTGTGTGTAGATATCTAAAAAAAATTGAAATGATA
>NC_051418.1:28138810-28139017 GCF_015228065.2 Penaeus monodon
CAGTCCTTTCTCTCTTTTATTCAATCTATATTTCTTTTACAACATTTCTTACAGCAGGTAGGCGAGAAAGTATGTGCTATATCATTAATATCCCTTTTACCAAACCTGTACTTTGCTCGGGATGGATCATCGAATGAATAAATATTTAACCTGTCTAATGCTCTCCTTGAAATACGGGCGATAATTATCCCTTTAGGCCATTAATCT
>NC_051418.1:28140513-28140594 GCF_015228065.2 Penaeus monodon
ACTGAAAAAATGAAAATAAGCAATATCTCATAAACAGGGCCTCACAATAAGGTTTTGCAAGGTTCTTTGCCCGGTAGCTGC
>NC_051418.1:28145551-28145853 GCF_015228065.2 Penaeus monodon
TCTTGACAGCTGCCAAGAGTAAATGTAAACACCAACAACCCAGGACGTGTTAATACCCATCATAGGCCCTCCATTCCTCTCCAGTGTCAATATATATTTTTCTCTTCGTATTTTTTCTATGGTGTCCGTCATCCCTCGCTGTCGATATGCTCACACACACTCGTTCTTAGTTTTCTACCCTTTATTTCATTTTCCTATATGCTCTTTTTGTCTCTCTTGCTTCTTCTTTCTTATTTTCTCTCTCCCTCGTTCTTTCTTTCTGTGTTTTTTTTTCATGTCCTTCCATCTTTTTACACGCTTTA
>NC_051418.1:28148095-28148361 GCF_015228065.2 Penaeus monodon
CACCATAGAATATCTCGAAAAACACAAGTCACCCGAACAGACCTTCCCCCTCACCCCCCCCCCCTCTTTGCAAACACACTCATCCCCTCTCACCCTCCTCAACACACACTCTTGACAGCTGCCAAGAGTAAATGTAAACACCAACACCCGGACTGTTAATACCCCATCATAGGCCCTCTCCGTTCCTCTCCAGTGTCAATAATATATTTTTCTCTTCGTAATTTTTTCTATGGTGTCCGCATCCCTCGCTGTCGCTATGCTCACAA
>NC_051418.1:28152335-28153224 GCF_015228065.2 Penaeus monodon
AACATACTTGCACATGTACAAAAATGTGAAGAGGAAATGTTCTCTTCGTGATATTAAAATGTTATTATTTTTTTTAATTCTTTCTTTTATTGACACTATTCCGTCCCCCTGGCAGATACTCTCGCTTCAAGTTAACTATATCCCGGAGGCACGCTTTTCATTAGTAGATTAGTAAGATACGTGTTATAAAAAAGGTTGAATTTTTTTATACTATGTAGAAGGTATATACACTTCAAGTTACTTTTTTTACTGATGAGTATCGTTTTACTGATGAGTATCTAAGAGATTAGAACTTTGATGAGACATTTTCTGTGGGAATACGTAGGTAGAACGGACAGACAGACGAAAAATGAGGTGAGAGAGCAAGATAGAGATGGGAGGGAGGAGATAACAGACAAAGAGACAGACAAAAAAAAGCGGACCAAACATTTAGGGACAGAGAAAATAGAGAGCAGGGGGAAGGGGGAGAGAAGAGGGAAGTGGAGGGAGGCTCCGAGACAGTTAATAAAAAGCTGACAAAGGAGACAGACAGACAAAGAAGAAGAGGAGAGACAGGGAGAATGAGTGACAGCTTATTACTATTTGAAGACGAAACTGAAGAATTAAAAAAGTAAAAAAGAAAAAAATCGAAACTGAACCAAGACACAAAGGCAAAAGTACATCTTCATCTAAATTTCCTGTCATTATCAATGTATAAAAATAAGGATATAATTTGTGAAGGAGAGAAATACGTTACACTAACGAAAAGCAGCGATGGGCACATTACCTTACATGCATATGCATTTACTAACAGCTACACGTCCTGGGTCAGGCTCCCGGTTCTCTCTATCTGTAGGGGGAAAGCAACTCAAAGGTCACATCCTTGTAACCAAACAAAATGAATATTAAT
>NC_051418.1:28153289-28153859 GCF_015228065.2 Penaeus monodon
TAGTAGTAGTAGTGGCGATAGAGAGAGAAAAAAAATAGTGAAACAGAATGTATAATAGAGGGAGGCAGGCACACAGGCAGATAGACATTTTAACATATAAAGAGCAAAACAAGAGCAAGAAAGATATAGAGAAAAAAGGCGAAAGACAAAAAAAAGAGCAAAGCAAAAAGAAAGATATAGAGAACGAAGGAGAAAGAAGGAAACAAAGAGCAAAGCAAACAGAAAAAAAAACATAGAGAAAGAAGGAGAAAGAGGGAAAAGAAGAAGAAGAAAAAAAAACACACAAGTCTGCCCAAGAACAGCATCACGAAAATAGAAAACGTAAAATACATCTCCCTCCTCCGCCCTAACAAGATGGAAATTGTCAGGCATTTTTGAAGTTGCAAAGAAAATATTCATGAGTGCCAGGAGGTTCTCGTTATTGGTCTTGAATTAGGGAGTAATATTTGAAGAGTCTCCCTTCGAAAATTACGCCCCGAATTTTACAGCCTATGCTAAAACAGGGCCTTATGCGCCCAGCACAGCCGACCTGGTGAATATTTGGCGAGGGGAGAGAGGGAAATTTTTTCG
>NC_051418.1:28153893-28153969 GCF_015228065.2 Penaeus monodon
CCTTTTGATAATCGTTAACATAAGAAGAACTATGGGAATTGTGTGTTTTCATGCTTGGGAGTCCCTTCTGGTCTGT
>NC_051418.1:28155481-28155990 GCF_015228065.2 Penaeus monodon
TCCAAAAGAAGTTTGTTATCAAAGTTGTTTATCATACTTTTTTCATATGATCTGAAAGGCACACAGCACTATCCCTTATTTCCAATAATCATAACCTCATACGTTGCGTAAACATACGATAATATCTCTTATTTCCTCACATTCCTCTAATATATCTACCCTCTCGTATACTTCGACTCGTCAGCTCGCATCAGCCACGATCCACAGCCTTCTCTCGCGCCGTTACCACACGCCACTCTTCATTCACCAAACTTTACCCTGTTCATTCTGCATTACCAAAAGTTATCGCGCCTTCAGTGTTGATTATCGCTCGCCACCGCGCATTATCGTACATCAGCCAACTTCGCGCAGAAACATTAATTATCGAACGTTGTTGCACGCTCTTCGCTGTATTGGAAAATCACTAGGAGTTATTGTGTGGCATTAAATGACGCCGGACGCTCTTGCCTTTTCTCATGCGTTAATACGTCATATTTCAATTATTGGGCTTATCCTCGAAAGATGGTTGC
>NC_051418.1:28160514-28160878 GCF_015228065.2 Penaeus monodon
GTCTGCGAAATTCTTGAAAGCAGGAAAAAATATATGAAAATGTCATTAAATCATTTCAGGAATACATTAGACGTTGCAAATGAACGTCCATGAAAGAATTCAGTCATATTAACTGATGCTGACGATATGTTTTCAGGCTGACATTTTTAACTGGAAACGTCCATTTCACAAATTAACGAATGCGAGATATGCTAGTTATCAGGGAGCATTTGACTAATTGTGACTTTTTCAGTTTGTTATGTTATGGTATTTTAAAAGGTTCATAAGAGACGAAAAATAATATCGTCGCCCCATTAAATTAGAAACTTTAGTTATGATAATGCTAATATTAATTGATATGATACATACATACATACATAAACAT
>NC_051418.1:28161007-28161156 GCF_015228065.2 Penaeus monodon
TCCCATAAATAAATCATCAATTCACTCATGACTAAAGTATAATTTCCTTGTTTAATTAACCATAATTATCGTTAATTATCGTGTTTCTATTTTCAGTAATCCGAATCCAGATCAGATTCTCTAACACATGACCACTGAATATGCGAATG
>NC_051418.1:28161180-28161261 GCF_015228065.2 Penaeus monodon
TGGAAATTTTATCAAAGGGAGATTGATGTATGGTAATGAGGTTGTCCAGAGCCTCCGTGTGAAGAAAAGAAAAGTCATTAA
>NC_051418.1:28162297-28162471 GCF_015228065.2 Penaeus monodon
TCCTTCAAATAATCTCAATGAAAAAATTCATTTTCGTCTCGTTTTGCACCTCAAGACTTTTGGATAGATTTCACAATACCAATCACACTCCGTCGATAACCAATATATTCGATACATGTCTCAATATTTCAAGAGCTTTCGATATCAAAACATCAATCATCTTTTGAATTTCTT